>NW_025541564.1:528937-578937 GCF_017591435.1 Portunus trituberculatus | reverse complement strand
CGGTAACAGTTATACATAAAAAAAAAAAAAAAAAAAAAATATATATATATATATATATATATATATATATATATATAGATAGATAGATAGATAGATAGATAGATAGATAGATAGATAGATAGATAGATAGATAGATAGATAGATAAGTAAATGTTTAAGCTAAAAGTTTTCTAAAATACTTACAGAGGTGCTTGACTGACAGGACTAGGGTTTTAATTAATATTTATATCATTATTTAGTAGAAATCTTTTCAGTCTACTTTTGAACATAAGTATGGTGCTCGATTGCTTTATATTGTGTGGGCGAGCGTTCCATAGCCTGGGGCCGAGGACGAGGAGTAAGCGTGCCCCGCTGTGTGTGTTGGTGTGGGGGACATGCAGGTTGTCTTGTTGCCGTGTCGTGTACCTGCTCTGTGTCACCTCTGTCATGGTGGGCAAATGCAGAAACCACTCTGGAAAACTCTTGGTTTTTATCTTATATATAATCATAGCTATGCCATAGATGATTTTTTTGTCAATTTTCAGCCACTTTAATTGTCTTATAAAGGGGTGGCGTGGTCACGCCTCTTTGCTTCTCCAATACATGTTTTCGCCGCAAAATTTTGTAGCCTTTGTATTCGTTTTATTAGTGTGTTGTTTGCAGTGCCATATATAGGGAGGCAGTAATTGATGGTACTCAGAGCAAGTGATTCGATGGCTATTTTCCGTGTTATGTTGTCAAATTTATATTTGACTCTGTTTAAGAAGAGTAGACTTCCCATCACTTTTTTGTGTGTTTCATGAATGTGTTTATCAAACGTCATGTAGGATTCCATATAAACACCGAGATTCTTGATGTGTTTGCAAGGAGAGATGGTGGTGTTACCGAAGGTTAGTGTTGTGTTATCAGGAATTTGCCTAATGATTGCCCTGGTTCCGATGAAAATACATTGTGTTTTATTAGCATTTAGCAGGAGACCGTTTTTATTAAAGTAATCCCTGGTATGAGAAAATGTTGTTTGTGCCGCTGAGATGAGGTCATGTAACGCGGTAACTCTACCCGTGTGCACGAACTGTGTGTCATCAGCGTACTGAATGATCTCGTATCCATGTATCGTCTCAGCAAGGTCGTTAACAAAAATGTTGAAGAGAATTGGCCCCAAAATTGATCCCTGTGGAACTCCGTATTTTAATGGTGCAGTATTGGACATGGTATTATTAATCTTAACATTTTGGCTTCTATCATGTAAGTAATCACATAACCAGAAAGAGTCTATTTTTACCTTCCGCAGCTTGCCTATTAAAGTATCGTGGTGAACGCTGTCAAAAGCTTTTGACAAGTCACATAATGTTATTAGTGATATTTTCTTATCGTCGATATTTTTATATAGTTTATTAGTGAGGGTGGTAAGGGCGGTCTCTGTTGATAGTTTAGGTCTGAAGCCGTGCTGGGTGTTAGAAGGTAGTAATTTGTTGGGCCACGATTTTGCTCTAAAACCTTTGAGAGGATGGGTAGCAGTGATATTGGGTGATAATTGTTCATGTTTTCCCTGTCTCCGTTTTTATTGATCGGTGTGACGGTGGCGTGTTTCCACATGGTTGGGAATTTTCCTGTAACGATTGATGTGTTAATGATTGTGGTTATGTATGGTATCGTAATTGGTAGTGAGTCTTGGATGTACCGGAGTGTTATCCCATCTGAACCGGCTAATTTAGTGTTATTTAGGCTTTTAATAGTTAATATGACTGTGTTTATGTCTACGGGACTGGGCCTGAATCTATGACTGTCATCTACACGTACGTCTGGCAGTGAGACATCATTGTTTTGATTTCTATTATAGAGATTGTTTTGCGTTGTCTGATAGGTACGTTCATCCACGCTTACAAAGAGGTCATTGAATTTCTCCGCCATCTCAAGTTCGTTTACGAGGTTATTATTATTATTATTAGCTTCTTTTCTGTTGGGTGTTATGTCTTTTATTATTTTCCATGTGGCAGCTGAATTACCTCTACAGTCGTACATTTTATCTCGGTAATATGATTGCTCAGCATTCTGCAGTAGTGACTTCCCTCTATTTCTTTCTTGTTTATATTGTTGTTGTAGTTCAGCATTATTACGATCTTGTTTTAAACGAGTTTGAAGGGCGTTACGTGTTGACATAACTGAGCGAATTTCATCATTGATCCAAGGGGCAAAAGGCTTTTTTATTTCCTTAGTGACGAAGGGAGCACATTGATCTAAGCATGTTGTGAGTACAGACGTAAGGGTGTGGGCTTGGATGTCTACATCGTCTGTGAGTGGAATGGCGTTTAAAGTGGGAGCAACATTTACTATGGGGTCACACAGTGAGTCTTTGCTGTAAGATCCGAGATGGCGAAAAGTTCTCATTACTGGCTTAGGTTTAGGTTTGGTTATGTTGACTGAGGCTGTTATGAGGTCGTGGTCTGCGATAGTATTAGGCATTACGTCTTTGTGTATTAATGTATCTTGTCTGTTAGTAATAATAATGTCTAGAAGTGTGGCTGATTGAGTGGTGACACGGGTAGGTCTGTCAATGATCTATTGTAATTTGTTTATGCTTATTATTGTGTTTAATTTATTATTGTTAGATAGTAAGTCGTCATTTAAATGGCTAAACATATACAAACATTTGTTCTTCAAGCACATATTTCTCAGGGTTTCGCACACGTAGTCAAAGGTTTCTTGAGGTGCTTTTGGGTGTCTGTACACACTGCCAATAAAAATTGATGGTAATTTTCTGTACTGTACACTGATCCACACATCTTCAATACCACTAGGCCTAACTAGATGACATGTCATCACTTTACTGGTAAGATTGTCCTTAACATATATACACGCTCCTCCCCCGTGTCCTTTGTCACACCGGAACACATTATAGCCGTTAATATAGATGTGACTGTCAGCGGTGTGCGGGAGCAGCCACGTTTCACTGACACATAGGATATCAATGTTTCTTTCACTGACTAACAGTTTCACCTCTACAATATTAGCTAATAGTGAGCGTGCGTTAATGTGAGCCATTGTCAAATAGTCTTTAGGTAGTGATGACTCTGCGGCTGTTTCTTCCTCGCCATTTTCCTATGCGCTATAGGTATTACTTAATCGGCTTTTATGTCCATACCTGTGACAGGAAGTACACACACACACACACACACACACACACACACACACACACACACACACACACACAGAGAGAGAGAGAGAGAGAGAGAGAGAGAGAGAGAGAGAGAGAGAGAGAGAGAGAGAGAGAGAGAGAGAGAGAGAGAGAGAGAGAGAGAGAGAGAGAGAGAGAGAGAGAGAGAGAGAGAGAGAGAGAGAGAGAGAGAGAGAGAGAGAGATTGGGGAGAGGGATGCAGGCTCATATTTGGATACAATTACATCTGTAGAGGAAGGCGTCTAATATATGCACAAACTATACTAAACAACTTAAGGAAAGCTGAAGTAACAATTACTGAATAATTATCTACATAACGGTCAGTCTTATCTTGCTCTATTTCTAAGTGTAAGTAAGCGTGACAGTGACAGCTGAAGAAAAGTATTCGCACCAATCCTGTGTATTTCCTTGGCTCTATCATGTTTTATCAACACAGGCGAGTGTTCAAGACGAGAAACAAATGATTTATTGATCTTGCCCGTTGGAAAAGAGCCTTAATAATAACATAACCAACGCTACTACCGCAGCATAAGCAACGTAAAACAAGACGAGCACCACCAGTAGTAGTCAAAAGGGGTTATTTTGGTGTATTCCAGCGTTTTATGTAACAAAACTCAGAATTGCAGGGAAAACACACTATTTGTTTAAGGAAGTGAAATATGTCAAAAGGGTTATTTTGATGTATTCCAGCGTTTTATGAACCAAAACTCAGAAATGCAGGCAAAACACAATATATGTCTAAGGAAGTGAAATATGTCAAAAGTGGGTTATTTTAGTGTATTCTAGCGTTTTATGCACCAAACTCATAAATGCAGGCAAAACACTATATTTGTTTAAACGTCTTATTCATGTGTTTTTAAGGTGTTTTATGAAAAAAAACTATCTCGATTGAAAATTGTGCTTATTCGTCATTTTACATTATTTTGCTTCAAAACGATAAAATTGATGAAAACAAGCTAGTATAGAGAATCCAAAGTAAAATTAAGAAAAACGTGTAATTTAATCAGTTTTAGCTGTTTTCCACCAAAACACAGAAATGCTACTGAAACATGTAAAAAGAAAACACACTATTTGTCTAAGGAACTGAAATATGTAAAAATGGGTTATTTTGGTGTATTCTAGCGTTTTATGCAACAAAACTCAGAATTGCAGGCAAAACACACTATTTGTCTAAGGAAGTGAAATATGTGAAAAGGGGTTATTTTGGTGTATTCCAGCGTTTTATGTAACAAAACTCAGAATTGCAGGCAAAACACACTATTTGTTTAAGGAAGTGAAATATGTCAAAAAGGGGTTATTTTGGTGTATTCCAGCGTTTTATGTAACAAAACTCAGAATTGCAGGAAAACACACTATTTGTTTAAGGAAGTGAAATATGTCAAAAGGGGTTATTTTGATGTATTCCAGCGTTTTATGAACCAAAACTCAGAAATGCAGGCAAAACACAATATATGTCTAAGGAAGTGAAATATGTCAAAAGTGGGTTATTTTAGTGTATTCTAGCGTTTTATGCACCAAACTCATAAATGCAGGCAAAACACTATATTTGTTTAAACGTCTTATTCATGTGTTTTAAGGTGTTTTATGAAAAAAAACTATCTCGATTGAAAATTGTGCTTATTCGTCATTTTACATTATTTTGCTTCAAAACGATAAAATTGATGAAAACAAGCTAGTATAGAGAATCCAAAGTAAAATTAAGAAAAACGTGTAATTTAATCAGTTTTTAGCTGTTTTCCACCAAAACACAGAAATGCTACGAAAACACACTATTTGTCTAAGGAACTGAAATATGTAAAAAATGGGTTATTTTGGTGTATTCCAGCGTTTTATGCAACAAAACTCAGAATTGCAGGCAAAACACACTATTTGTCTAAGGAAGTGAAATATGTGAAAAAGGGTTATTTTGGTGTATTCCAGCGTTTTATGTAACAAAACTCAGAATTGCAGGCAAAACACACTATTTGTCTAAGGTAGTGAAATATGTCAAAAAGGGGTTATTTTGGTGTATTCCAGCGTTTTATGTAACAAAACTCAGAATTGCAGGGAAAACACACTATTTGTTTAAGGAAGTGAAATATGTCAAAAAGGGGTTATTTTGATGTATTCCAGCGTTTTATGAACCAAAACTCAGAAATGCAGGCAAAACACAATATATGTCTAAGGAAGTGAAATATGTCAAAAGTGGGTTATTTTAGTGTATTCTAGCGTTTTATGCACCAAACTCATAAATGCAGGCAAAACACTATATTTGTTAAAACGTCTTATTCATGTGTTTTAAGGTGTTTTATGAAAAAAACTATCTCGATTGAAAATTGTGCTTATTCGTCATTTTACATTATTTTGCTTCAAAACGATAAAATTGATGAAAACAAGCTAGTATAGAGAATCCAAAGTAAAATTAAGAAAACGTGTAATTTAATCAGTTTTAGCTGTTTTCCACCAAAACACAGAAATGCTACGAAAACACACTATTTGTCTAAGGAACTGAAATATGTAAAAATGGGTTATTTTGGTGTATTCCAGCGTTTTATGCAACAAAACTCAGAATTGCAGGCAAAACACACTATTTGTCTAAGGAAGTGAAATATGTGAACCAAAAAAAGGGGTTATTGTTGGTGTATTCCAGCGTTTTATGTAACAAAACTCAGAATTGCAGGCAAAACACACTATTTGTCTAAGGAAGTGAAATATGTCAAAAGGGGTTATTTTGGTGTATTCCAGCGTTTTATGTAACAAAACTCAGAATTGCAGGAAAACACACTATTTGTTTAAGGAAGTGAAATATGTCAAAAGGGTTATTTTGATGTATTCCAGCGTTTTATGAACCAAAACTCAGAAATGCAGGCAAAACACAATATATGTCTAAGGAAGTGAAATATGTCAAAAGTGGGTTATTTTAGTGTATTCTAGCGTTTTATGCACCAAACTCATAAATGCAGGCAAAACACTATATTTGTTAAAACGTCTTATTCATGTGTTTTAAGGTGTTTTATGAAAAAAACTATCTCGATTGAAAATTGTGCTTATTCGTCATTTTACATTATTTTGCTTCAAAACGATAAAATTGATGAAAACAAGCTAGTATAGAGAATCCAAAGTAAAATTAAGAAAACGTGTAATTTAATCAGTTTTAGCTGTTTTCCACCAAAACACAGAAATGCTACGAAAACACACTATTTGTCTAAGGAACTGAAATATGTAAAAATGGGTTATTTTGGTGTATTCCAGCGTTTTATGCAACAAAACTCAGAATTGCAGGCAAAACACACTATTTGTCTAAGGAAGTGAAATATTGCAGGCAAAAAAAGGGGTTATTTTGGTGTATTCCAGCGTTTTATGTAACAAAACTCAGAATTGCAGGCAAAACACACTATTTGTCTAAGGTAGTGAAATATGTCAAAAGGGGTTATTTTGGTGTATTCCAGCGTTTTATGTAACAAAACTCAGAATTGCAGGAAAACACACTATTTGTTTAAGGAAGTGAAATATGTCAAAAGGGGTTATTTTGATGTATTCCAGCGTTTTATGAACCAAAACTCAGAAATGCAGGCAAAACACAATATATGTCTAAGGAAGTGAAATATGTCAAAAGTGGGTTATTTTAGTGTATTCTAGCGTTTTATGCACCAAACTCATAAATGCAGGCAAAACACTATATTTGTTAAAACGTCTTATTCATGTGTTTTAAGGTGTTTTATGAAAAAAACTATCTCGATTGAAAATTGTGCTTATTCGTCATTTTACATTATTTTGCTTCAAAACGATAAAATTGATGAAAACAAGCTAGTATAGAGAATCCAAAGTAAAATTAAGAAAACGTGTAATTTAATCAGTTTTAGCTGTTTTCCACCAAAACACAGAAATGCTACGAAAACACACTATTTGTCTAAGGAACTGAAATATGTAAAAATGGGTTATTTTGGTGTATTCCAGCGTTTTATGCAACAAAACTCAGAATTGCAGGCAAAACACACTATTTGTCTAAGGAAGTGAAATATGTGAAAAAGGGGTTATTTTGGTGTATTCCAGCGTTTTATGTAACAAAACTCAGAATTGCAGGCAAAACACACTATTTGTCTAAGGTAGTGAAATATGTCAAAATGGGTTATTTTGGTGTCAACTCAGAAGCAGGGTTATTTTGGTGTATTCCAGCGTTTTATGTAACAAAACTCAGAATTGCAGGAAAACACACTATTTGTTTAAGGAAGTGAAATATGTCAAAAGGGTTATTTTGATGTATTCCAGCGTTTTATGAACCAAAACTCAGAAATGCAGGCAAAACACAATATATGTCTAAGGAAGTGAAATATGTCAAAAGTGGGTTATTTTAGTGTATTCTAGCGTTTTATGCACCAAACTCATAAATGCAGGCAAAACACTATATTTGTTAAAACGTCTTATTCATGTGTTTTAAGGTGTTTTATGAAAAAAACTATCTCGATTGAAAATTGTGCTTATTCGTCATTTTACATTATTTTGCTTCAAAACGATAAAATTGATGAAAACAAGCTAGTATAGAGAATCCAAAGTAAAATTAAGAAAAACGTGTAATTTAATCAGTTTTAGCTGTTTTCCACCAAAACACAGAAATGCTACGAAAACACACTATTTGTCTAAGGAACTGAAATATGTAAAAAATGGGTTATTTTGGTGTATTCCAGCGTTTTATGCAACAAAACTCAGAATTGCAGGCAAAACACACTATTTGTCTAAGGAAGTGAAATATGTGAAAAAGGGGTTATTTTGGTGTATTCCAGCGTTTTATGTAACAAAACTCAGAATTGCAGGCAAAACACACTATTTGTCTAAGGTAGTGAAATATGTCAAAAAGGGGTTATTTTGGTGTATTCCAGCGTTTTATGTAACAAAACTCAGAATTGAACCAACTAACTCAACTCAGAATTGCAGGAAAACACACTATTTGTTTAAGGAAGTGAAATATGTCAAAAGGGGTTATTTTGATGTATTCCAGCGTTTTATGAACCAAAACTCAGAAATGCAGGCAAAACACAATATATGTCTAAGGAAGTGAAATATGTCAAAAGTGGGTTATTTTAGTGTATTCTAGCGTTTTATGCACCAAACTCATAAATGCAGGCAAAACACTATATTTGTTAAAACGTCTTATTCATGTGTTTTAAGGTGTTTTATGAAAAAAACTATCTCGATTGAAAATTGTGCTTATTCGTCATTTTACATTATTTTGCTTCAAAACGATAAAATTGATGAAAACAAGCTAGTATAGAGAATCCAAAGTAAAATTAAGAAAAACGTGTAATTTAATCAGTTTTAGCTGTTTTCCACCAAAACACAGAAATGCTACGAAAACACACTATTTGTCTAAGGAACTGAAATATGTAAAAATGGGTTATTTTGGTGTATTCCAGCGTTTTATGCAACAAAACTCAGAATTGCAGGCAAAACACACTATTTGTCTAAGGAAGTGAAATATGTGAAAAAGGGGTTATTTTGGTGTATTCCAGCGTTTTATGTAACAAAACTCAGAATTGCAGGCAAAACACACTATTTGTCTAAGGTAGTGAAATATGTCAAAAGGGGTTATTTTGGTGTATTCCAGCGTTTTATGTAACAAAACTCAGAATTGCAGGAAAACACACTATTTGTTTAAGGAAGTGAAATATGTCAAAAGGGTTATTTTGATGTATTCCAGCGTTTTATGAACCAAAACTCAGAAATGCAGGCAAAACACAATATATGTCTAAGGAAGTGAAATATGTCAAAAGTGGGTTATTTTAGTGTATTCTAGCGTTTTATGCACCAAACTCATAAATGCAGGCAAAACACTATATTTGTTAAAACGTCTTATTCATGTGTTTTTAAGGTGTTTTATGAAAAAAACTATCTCGATTGAAAATTGTGCTTATTCGTCATTTTACATTACTTTGCTTCAAAACGATAAAATTGATGAAAACAAGCTAGTATAGAGAATCCAAAGTAAAATTAAGAAAAACGTGTAATTTAATCAGTTTTTAGCTGTTTTCCACCAAAACACAGAAATGCTACGAAAACACACTATTTGTCTAAGGAACTGAAATATGTAAAAAAAATGGGTTATTTTGGTGTATTCCAGCGTTTTATGCAACAAAACTCAGAATTGCAGGCAAAACACACTATTTGTCTAAGGAAGTGAAATATGTGAAAAAGGGGTTATTTTGGTGTATTCCAGCGTTTTATGTAACAAAACTCAGAATTGCAGGCAAAACACACTATTTGTCTAAGGTAGTGAAATATGTCAAAAGGGGGTTATTTTGGTGTATTCCAGCGTTTTATGTAACAAAACTCAGAATTGCAGGGAAAACACACTATTTGTTTAAGGAAGTGAAATATGTCAAAAGGGTTATTTTGATGTATTCCAGCGTTTTATGAACCAAAACTCAGAAATGCAGGCAAAACACAATATATGTCTAAGGAAGTGAAATATGTCAAAAGTGGGTTATTTTAGTGTATTCTAGCGTTTTATGCACCAAACTCATAAATGCAGGCAAAACACTATATTTGTTAAAACGTCTTATTCATGTGTTTTAAGGTGTTTTATGAAAAAAACTATCTCGATTGAAAATTGTGCTTATTCGTCATTTTACATTATTTTGCTTCAAAACGATAAAATTGATGAAAACAAGCTAGTATAGAGAATCCAAAGTAAAATTAAGAAAACGTGTAATTTAATCAGTTTTAGCTGTTTTCCACCAAAACACAGAAATGCTACGAAAACACACTATTTGTCTAAGGAACTGAAATATGTAAAAATGGGTTATTTTGGTGTATTCCAGCGTTTTATGCAACAAAACTCAGAATTGCAGGCAAAACACACTATTTGTCTAAGGAAGTGAAATATGTGAAAAGGGGTTATTTTGGTGTATTCCAGCGTTTTATGTAACAAAACTCAGAATTGCAGGCAAAACACACTATTTGTCTTAAGGAAGTGAAATATGTCAAAAGGGGTTATTTTGCTTCAAAACGATAAAATTGTATTCCAGCGTTTTATGAAAAACGTGTAATTTAATCAGTTTTTAGCTGTTTTCCACCAAAACTCAGAATTGCAGGCAAAACACACTATTTGTCTAAGGAAGTGAAATATGTAAAAAAGGGTTATTTTGGTGTATTCCAGCGTTTTATGTGCAGGCAAAAACAAAACTCAGAATTGCAGGCAAAACACACTATTTGTCTAAGGAAAGTGAAATATGTCTAAAAAGGGTTATTTTGGTGTATTCCAGCGTTTTATGTAACAAAACTCAGAATTGCAGGGAAAACACACTATTTGTTTAAGGAAGTGAAATATGTCAAAAGGGTTATTTTGATGTATTCCAGCGTTTTATGAACCAAAACTCAGAAATGCAGGCAAAACACAATATATGTCTAAGGAAGTGAAATATGTCAAAAGTGGGTTATTTTAGTGTATTCTAGCGTTTTATGCACCAAACTCATAAATGCAGGCAAAACACTATATTTGTTAAAACGTCTTATTCATGTGTTTTAAGGTGTTTTATGAAAAAAACTATCTCGATTGAAAATTGTGCTTATTCGTCATTTTACATTATTTTGCTTCAAAACGATAAAATTGATGAAAACAAGCTAGTATAGAGAATCCAAAGTAAAATTAAGAAAACGTGTAATTTAATCAGTTTTAGCTGTTTTCCACCAAAACACAGAAATGCTACGAAAACACACTATTTGTCTAAGGAACTGAAATATGTAAAAATGGGTTATTTTGGTGTATTCCAGCGTTTTATGCAACAAAACTCAGAATTGCAGGCAAAACACACTATTTGTCTAAGGAAGTGAAATATGTGAAAAAGGGTTATTTTGGTGTATTCCAGCGTTTTATGTAACAAAACTCAGAATTGCAGGCAAAACACACTATTTGTCTAAGGTAGTGAAATATGTCAAAAGGGTT
Source organism: Portunus trituberculatus (assembly GCF_017591435.1). NCBI lineage: Eukaryota > Metazoa > Arthropoda > Malacostraca > Decapoda > Portunidae > Portunus > Portunus trituberculatus. Next base: position 567,865 of record NW_025541564.1, on the reverse strand, counting down.
ATTTTGGTGTATTCCAGCGTTTTATGTAACAAAACTCAGAATTGCAGGAAAACACACTATTTGTTTAAGGAAGTGAAATATGTCAAAAGGGTTATTTTGATGTATTCCAGCGTTTTATGAACCAAAACTCAGAAATGCAGGCAAAACACAATATATGTCTAAGGAAGTGAAATATGTCAAAAGTGGGTTATTTTAGTGTATTCTAGCGTTTTATGCACCAAACTCATAAATGCAGGCAAAACACTATATTTGTTAAAACGTCTTATTCATGTGTTTTAAGGTGTTTTATGAAAAAAACTATCTCGATTGAAAATTGTGCTTATTCGTCATTTTACATTATTTTGCTTCAAAACGATAAAATTGATGAAAACAAGCTAGTATAGAGAATCCAAAGTAAAATTAAGAAAACGTGTAATTTAATCAGTTTTAGCTGTTTTCCACCAAAACACAGAAATGCTACGAAAACACACTATTTGTCTAAGGAACTGAAATATGTAAAAATGGGTTATTTTGGTGTATTCCAGCGTTTTATGCAACAAAACTCAGAATTGCAGGCAAAACACACTATTTGTCTAAGGAAGTGAAATATGTGAAAAAGGGTTATTTTGGTGTATTCCAGCGTTTTATGTAACAAAACTCAGAATTGCAGGCAAAACACACTATTTGTCTAAGGTAGTGAAATATGTCAAAAGGGTTATTTTGGTGTATTCCAGCGTTTTATGTAACAAAACTCAGAATTGCAGGAAAACACACTATTTGTTTAAGGAAGTGAAATATGTCAAAAGGGGTTATTTTGATGTATTCCAGCGTTTTATGAACCAAAACTCAGAAATGCAGGCAAAACACAATATATGTCTAAGGAAGTGAAATATGTCAAAAGTGGGTTATTTTAGTGTATTCTAGCGTTTTATGCACCAAACTCATAAATGCAGGCAAAACACTATATTTGTTAAAACGTCTTATTCATGTGTTTTAAGGTGTTTTATGAAAAAAACTATCTCGATTGAAAATTGTGCTTATTCGTCATTTTACATTATTTTGCTTCAAAACGATAAAATTGATGAAAACAAGCTAGTATAGAGAATCCAAAGTAAAATTAAGAAAAACGTGTAATTTAATCAGTTTTAGCTGTTTTCCACCAAAACACAGAAATGCTACGAAAACACACTATTTGTCTAAGGAACTGAAATATGTAAAAATGGGTTATTTTGGTGTATTCCAGCGTTTTATGCAACAAAACTCAGAATTGCAGGCAAAACACACTATTTGTCTAAGGAAGTGAAATATGTCAAAAAAGGGTTATTTTGGTGTATTCCAGCGTTTTATGTAACAAAACTCAGAATTGCAGGCAAAACACACTATTTGTCTAAGGAAGTGAAATATGTCAAAAGGGTTATTTTGGTGTATTCCAGCGTTTTATGTAACAAAACTCAGAATTGCAGGAAAACACACTATTTGTTTAAGGAAGTGAAATATGTCAAAAGGGTTATTTTGATGTATTCCAGCGTTTTATGAACCAAAACTCAGAAATGCAGGCAAAACACAATATATGTCTAAGGAAGTGAAATATGTCAAAAGTGGGTTATTTTAGTGTATTCTAGCGTTTTATGCACCAAACTCATAAATGCAGGCAAAACACTATATTTGTTAAAACGTCTTATTCATGTGTTTTAAGGTGTTTTATGAAAAAAACTATCTCGATTGAAAATTGTGCTTATTCGTCATTTTACATTATTTTGCTTCAAAACGATAAAATTGATGAAAACAAGCTAGTATAGAGAATCCAAAGTAAAATTAAGAAAACGTGTAATTTAATCAGTTTTAGCTGTTTTCCACCAAAACACAGAAATGCTACGAAAACACACTATTTGTCTAAGGAACTGAAATATGTAAAAATGGGTTATTTTGGTGTATTCCAGCGTTTTATGCAACAAAACTCAGAATTGCAGGCAAAACACACTATTTGTCTAAGGAAGTGAAATATGTGAAAAGGGTTATTTTGGTGTATTCCAGCGTTTTATGTAACAAAACTCAGAATTGCAGGCAAAACACACTATTTGTCTAAGGTAGTGAAATATGTCAAAAGGGTTATTTTGGTGTATTCCAGCGTTTTATGTAACAAAACTCAGAATTGCAGGAAAACACACTATTTGTTTAAGGAAGTGAAATATGTCAAAAGGGGTTATTTTGATGTATTCCAGCGTTTTATGAACCAAAACTCAGAAATGCAGGCAAAACACAATATATGTCTAAGGAAGTGAAATATGTCAAAAGTGGGTTATTTTAGTGTATTCTAGCGTTTTATGCACCAAACTCATAAATGCAGGCAAAACACTATATTTGTTAAAACGTCTTATTCATGTGTTTTAAGGTGTTTTATGAAAAAAAACTATCTCGATTGAAAATTGTGCTTATTCGTCATTTTACATTATTTTGCTTCAAAACGATAAAATTGATGAAAACAAGCTAGTATAGAGAATCCAAAGTAAAATTAAGAAAACGTGTAATTTAATCAGTTTTAGCTGTTTTCCACCAAAACACAGAAATGCTACGAAAACACACTATTTGTCTAAGGAACTGAAATATGTAAAAATGGGTTATTTTGGTGTATTCCAGCGTTTTATGCAACAAAACTCAGAATTGCAGGCAAAACACACTATTTGTCTAAGGAAGTGAAATATGTGAAAAAGGGTTATTTTGGTGTATTCCAGCGTTTTATGTAACAAAACTCAGAATTGCAGGCAAAACACACTATTTGTCTAAGGTAGTGAAATATGTCAAAAGGGTTATTTTGGTGTATTCCAGCGTTTTATGTAACAAAACTCAGAATTGCAGGAAAACACACTATTTGTTTAAGGAAGTGAAATATGTCAAAAGGGTTATTTTGATGTATTCCAGCGTTTTATGAACCAAAACTCAGAAATGCAGGCAAAACACAATATATGTCTAAGGAAGTGAAATATGTCAAAAGTGGGTTATTTTAGTGTATTCTAGCGTTTTATGCACCAAACTCATAAATGCAGGCAAAACACTATATTTGTTAAAACGTCTTATTCATGTGTTTTAAGGTGTTTTATGAAAAAAAACTATCTCGATTGAAAATTGTGCTTATTCGTCATTTTACATTATTTTGCTTCAAAACGATAAAATTGATGAAAACAAGCTAGTATAGAGAATCCAAAGTAAAATTAAGAAAACGTGTAATTTAATCAGTTTTAGCTGTTTTCCACCAAAACACAGAAATGCTACGAAAACACACTATTTGTCTAAGGAACTGAAATATGTAAAAATGGGTTATTTTGGTGTATTCCAGCGTTTTATGCAACAAAACTCAGAATTGCAGGCAAAACACACTATTTGTCTAAGGAAGTGAAATATGTGAAAAGGGTTATTTTGGTGTATTCCAGCGTTTTATGTAACAAAACTCAGAATTGCAGGCAAAACACACTATTTGTCTAAGGTAGTGAAATATGTCAAAAGGGGTTATTTTGGTGTATTCCAGCGTTTTATGTAACAAAACTCAGAATTGCAGGAAAACACACTATTTGTTTAAGGAAGTGAAATATGTCAAAAGGGTTATTTTGATGTATTCCAGCGTTTTATGAACCAAAACTAAGAAATGCAGGCAAAACACAATATATGTCTAAGGAAGTGAAATATGTCAAAAGTGGGTTATTTTAGTGTATTCTAGCGTTTTATGCACCAAACTCATAAATGCAGGCAAAACACTATATTTGTTTAAACGTCTTATTCATGTGTTTTTAAGGTGTTTTATGAAAAAAACTATCTCGATTGAAAATTGTGCTTATTCGTCATTTTACATTATTTTGCTTCAAAACGATAAAATTGAAGAAAACAAGCTAGTATAGAGAATCTAAAGTAAAATTAAGAAAAACATGTATTTTAATCAGTTGTTAGCTGTTTTCCACCAAAACACAGAAATGCTATGAAAACACACTATTTGTCTAAAGAACTGAAATATGTTAAAAATGGGTTATTTTGGGTTATTCCAGCGTTTTATGCAAAAAAACTCAGAATTGTCGGCAAAACACACTATTTGTCTAAGGAAGTGAAATATGTCAAAAAGGGGTTATTTTGGTGTATTCCAGCTATTTGTCTAAGGTAGTGAAATATGTCAAAAAGGGGTTTTATGTAACAAAACTCAGAATTGCAGGGAAAATACCCTATTTGTTTAAGGAAGTGAAATATGTCAAAAAGGGGTTATTTTGATGTATTCCAGCGTTTTATGAACCAAAACTCAGAAATGCAGGCAAAACACAATATATGTCTAAGGAAGTGAAATATGTCAAAAGTGGGTTATTTTAGTGTATTCTAGCGTTTTATGCACCAAACTCATAAATGCAGGCAAAACACTATATTTGTTTAAACGTCTTATTCATGTGTTTTTAAGGTGTTTTATGAAAAAAACTATCTCGATTGAAAATTGTGCTTATTCGTCATTTTACATTATTTTGCTTCAAAACGATAAAATTGATGAAAACAAGCTAGTATAGAGAATCCAAAGTAAAATTAAGAAAACGTGTAATTTAATCAGTTTTTAGCTGTTTTCCACCAAAACACATAAATGCTATGAAAACACACTATTTGTCTAAGGAACTGAAATTAAGTAAAAACGGGTTATTTTGGTGTATTTTAGCGTTTTATGCAACAAAACTCAGAATTGCAGGCAAAACACACTATTTGTCTAAGGAAGTGAAATCTGTCAAAAAAGGGTTATTTTGGTGTATTCCAGCGTTTTATGTAACAAAACTCAGAATTGCAGGCAAAACACACTATTTGTCTAAGGTAGTGAAATATGTCAAAAATGGGTTATTTTGGTGTATTCCAGCGTTTTATGTAACAAAACTCAGAATTGCAGGAAAACACACTATTTGTTTAAGGAAGTGAAATATGTCAAAAGGGTTATTTTGATGTATTTCAGCGTTTTATGAACTAAAACTCAGAAATGCAGGCAAAACACAATATATGTCTAAGGAAGTGAAATATGTCAAAAGTGGGTTATTTTAGTGTATTCTAGCGTTTTTTGCACCAAACTCCTAAATGCAGGCAAAACACTATATTTGTTTAAACGTCTTATTCATGTGTTTTTAATGTGTTTTATGAAAAAAAACTATCTCGATTGAAAATTGTGCTTATTCGTCATTTTACATTATTTTGCTTCAAAACGATAAAATTGATGAAAACAAGCTAGTATAGAGAATCCAAAGTAAAATTAAGAAAACGTGTAATTTAATCAGTTTTAGCTGTTTTCCACCAAAACACAGAAATGCTACGAAAACACACTATTTGTCTAAGGAACTGAAATATGTAAAAAATGGGTTATTTTGGTGTATTCCAGCGTTTTATGCAACAAAACTCAGAATTGCAGGCAAAACACACTATTTGTCTAAGGAAGTGAAATATGTGAAAAAGGGTTATTTTGGTGTATTCCAGCGTTTTATGTAACAAAACTCAGAATTGCAGGCAAAACACACTATTTGTCTAAGGTAGTGAAATATGTCAAAAGGGTTATTTTGGTGTATTCCAGCGTTTTATGTAACAAAACTCAGAATTGCAGGAAAACACACTATTTGTTTAAGGAAGTGAAATATGTCAAAAGGGTTATTTTGATGTATTCCAGCGTTTTATGAACCAAAACTCAGAAATGCAGGCAAAACACAATATATGTCTAAGGAAGTGAAATATGTCAAAAGTGGGTTATTTTAGTGTATTCTAGCGTTTTATGCACCAAACTCATAAATGCAGGCAAAACACTATATTTGTTAAAACGTCTTATTCATGTGTTTTAAGGTGTTTTATGAAAAAAGAACTATCTCGATTGAAAATTGTGCTTATTCGTCATTTTACATTATTTTGCTTCAAAACGATAAAATTGATGAAAACAAGCTAGTATAGAGAATCCAAAGTAAAATTAAGAAAAGGTGTAATTTAATCAGTTTTTAGCTGTTTTCCACCAAAACACAGAAATGCTACGAAAACACACTATTTGTCTAAGGAACTGAAATATGTAAAAATGGGTTATTTTGGTGTATTCCAGCGTTTTATGCAACAAAACTCAGAATTGCAGGCAAAACACACTATTTGTCTAAGGAAGTGAAATATGTGAAAAAGGGTTATTTTGGTGTATTCCAGCGTTTTATGTAACAAAACTCAGAATTGCAGGCAAAACACACTATTTGTCTAAGGTAGTGAAATATGTCAAAAAGGGTTATTTTGGTGTATTCCAGCGTTTTATGTAACAAAACTCAGAATTGCAGGGAAAACACACTATTTGTTTAAGGAAGTGAAATATGTCAAAAGGGTTATTTTGATGTATTCCAGCGTTTTATGAACCAAAACTCAGAAATGCAGGCAAAACACAATATATGTCTAAGGAAGTGAAATATGTCAAAAGTGGGTTATTTTAGTGTATTCTAGCGTTTTATGCACCAAACTCATAAATGCAGGCAAAACACTATATTTGTTAAAACGTCTTATTCATGTGTTTTAAGGTGTTTTATGAAAAAAACTATCTCGATTGAAAATTGTGCTTATTCGTCATTTTACATTATTTTGCTTCAAAACGATAAAATTGATGAAAACAAGCTAGTATAGAGAATCCAAAGTAAAATTAAAAAAACGTGTAATTTAATCAGTTTTAGCTGTTTTCCACCAAAACACAGAAATGCTACGAAAACACACTATTTGTCTAAGGAACTGAAATATGTAAAAAATGGGTTATTTTGGTGTATTCCAGCGTTTTATGCAACAAAATTTAGAATTGCAGGCAAAACACACTATTTGTCTAAGGAAGTGAAATATGTGAAAAAGGGTTATTTTGGTGTATTCCAGCGTTTTATGTAACAAAACTCAGAATTGCAGGCAAAACACACTATTTGTCTAAGGTAGTGAAATATGTCAAAAATGGGTTATTTTGGTGTATTCCAGCGTTTTATGTAACAAAACTCAGAATTGCAGGGAAAACACACTATTTGTTTAAGGAAGTGAAATATGTCAAAAAGGGTTATTTTGATGTATTCCAGCGTTTTATGAACCAAAACTCAGAAATGCAGGCAAAACACAATATATGTCTAAGGAAGTGAAATATGTCAAAAGTGGGTTATTTTAGTGTATTCTAGCGTTTTATGCACCAAACTCATAAATGCAGGCAAAACACTATATTTGTTAAAACGTCTTATTCATGTGTTTTAAGGTGTTTTATGAAAAAAACTATCTCGATTGAAAATTGTGCTTATTCGTCATTTTACATTATTTTGCTTCAAAACGATAAAATTGATGAAAACAAGCTAGTATAGAGAATCCAAAGTAAAATTAAGAAAACGTGTAATTTAATCAGTTTTAGCTGTTTTCCACCAAAACACAGAAATGCTACGAAAACACACTATTTGTCTAAGGAACTGAAATATGAAAAAATGGGTTATTTTGGTGTATTCCAGCGTTTTATGCAACAAAACTCAGAATTGCAGGCAAAACACACTATTTGTCTAAGGAAGTGAAATATGTGAAAAGGGTTATTTTGGTGTATTCCAGCGTTTTATGTAACAAAACTCAGAATTGCAGGCAAAACACACTATTTGTCTAAGGTAGTGAAATATGTCAAAAGGGTTATTTTGGTGTATTCCAGCGTTTTATGTAACAAAACTCAGAATTGCAGGAAAACACACTATTTGTTTAAGGAAGTGAAATATGTCAAAAGGGTTATTTTGATGTATTCCAGCGTTTTATGAACCAAAACTCAGAAATGCAGGCAAAACACAATATATGTCTAAGGAAGTGAAATATGTCAAAAGTGGGTTATTTTAGTGTATTCTAGCGTTTTATGCACCAAACTCATAAATGCAGGCAAAACACTATATTTGTTAAAACGTCTTATTCATGTGTTTTAAGGTGTTTTATGAAAAAAAACTATCTCGATTGAAAATTGTGCTTATTCGTCATTTTACATTATTTTGCTTCAAAACGATAAAATTGATGAAAACAAGCTAGTATAGAGAATCCAAAGTAAAATTAAGAAAAACGTGTAATTTAATCAGTTTTAGCTGTTTTCCACCAAAACACAGAAATGCTACGAAAACACACTATTTGTCTAAGGAACTGAAATATGTAAAAATGGGTTATTTTGGTGTATTCCAGCGTTTTATGCAACAAAACTCAGAATTGCAGGCAAAACACACTATTTGTCTAAGGAAGTGAAATATGTGAAAAAGGGTTATTTTGGTGTATTCCAGCGTTTTATGTAACAAAACTCAGAATTGCAGGCAAAACACACTATTTGTCTAAGGAAGTGAAATATGTCAAAAGGGGTTATTTTGGTGTATTCCAGCGTTTTATGTAACAAAACTCAGAATTGCAGGAAAACACACTATTTGTTTAAGGAAGTGAAATATGTCAAAAGGGTTATTTTGATGTATTCCAGCGTTTTATGAACCAAAACTCAGAAATGCAGGCAAAACACAATATATGTCTAAGGAAGTGAAATATGTCAAAAGTGGGTTATTTTAGTGTATTCTAGCGTTTTATGCAAAAAACTCATAAATGATTGCAAAACACTATATTTGTTAAAACGTCTTATTCATGTGTTTTAAGGTGTTTTATGAAAAAAAACTATCTCGATTGAAAATTGTGCTTATTCGTCATTTTACATTATTTTGCTTCAAAACGATAGAATTGATGAAAACAAGCTAGTGTCTAAGAATCCAAAGTAAAATTAAGAAAAACGTGTAATTTAATCAGTTTTAGCTGTTATCCACCAAAACACAGAAATGCAGGCAAAACACACTATTTGTCTAAGGAAGTGAAATATGTGAAAAAGGGTTATTTTGGTGTATTCCAGCGTTTTATGTAACAAAACTCAGAATTGCAGGCAAAACACACTATTTGTCTAAGGTAGTGAAATATGTCAAAAGGGGTTATTTTGGTGTATTCCAGCGTTTTATGTAACAAAACTCAGAATTGCAGGAAAACACACTATTTGTTTAAGGAAGTGAAATATGTCAAAAGGGTTATTTTGATGTATTCCAGCGTTTTATGAACCAAAACTCAGAAATGCAGGCAAAACACAATATATGTCTAAGGAAGTGAAATATGTCAAAAGTGGGTTATTTTAGTGTATTCTAGCGTTTTATGCACCAAACTCATAAATGCAGGCAAAACACTATATTTGTTAAAACGTCTTATTCATGTGTTTTAAGGTGTTTTATGAAAAAAACTATCTCGATTGAAAATTGTGCTTATTCGTCATTTTACATTATTTTGCTTCAAAACGATAAAATTGATGAAAACAAGCTAGTATAGAGAATCCAAAGTAAAATTAAGAAAACGTGTAATTTAATCAGTTTTAGCTGTTTTCCACCAAAACACAGAAATGCTACGAAAACACACTATTTGTCTAAGGAACTGAAATATGTAAAAATGGGTTATTTTGGTGTATTCCAGCGTTTTATGCAACAAAACTCAGAATTGCAGGCAAAACACACTATTTGTCTAAGGAAGTGAAATATGTGAAAAAGGGTTATTTTGGTGTATTCCAGCGTTTTATGTAACAAAACTCAGAATTGCAGGCAAAACACACTATTTGTCTAAGGTAGTGAAATATGTCAAAAGGGTTATTTTGGTGTATTCCAGCGTTTTATGTAACAAAACTCAGAATTGCAGGAAAACACACTATTTGTTTAAGGAAGTGAAATATGTCAAAAGGGTTATTTTGATGTATTCCAGCGTTTTATGAACCAAAACTCAGAAATGCAGGCAAAACACAATATATGTCTAAGGAAGTGAAATATGTCAAAAGTGGGTTATTTTAGTGTATTCTAGCGTTTTATGCACCAAACTCATAAATGCAGGCAAAACACTATATTTGTTAAAACGTCTTATTCATGTGTTTTAAGGTGTTTTATGAAAAAAACTATCTCGATTGAAAATTGTGCTTATTCGTCATTTTACATTATTTTGCTTCAAAACGATAAAATTGATGAAAACAAGCTAGTATAGAGAATCCAAAGTAAAATTAAGAAAAACGTGTAATTTAATCAGTTTTAGCTGTTTTCCACCAAAACACAGAAATGCTACGAAAACACACTATTTGTCTAAGGAACTGAAATATGTAAAAATGGGTTATTTTGGTGTATTCCAGCGTTTTATGCAACAAAACTCAGAATTGCAGGCAAAACACACTATTTGTCTAAGGAAGTGAAATATGTGAAAAGGGTTATTTTGGTGTATTCCAGCGTTTTATGTAACAAAACTCAGAATTGCAGGCAAAACACACTATTTGTCTAAGGTAGTGAAATATGTCAAAAGGGTTATTTTGGTGTATTCCAGCGTTTTATGTAACAAAACTCAGAATTGCAGGAAAACACACTATTTGTTTAAGGAAGTGAAATATGTCAAAAGGGTTATTTTGATGTATTCCAGCGTTTTATGAACCAAAACTCAGAAATGCAGGCAAAACACAATATATGTCTAAGGAAGTGAAATATGTCAAAAGTGGGTTATTTTAGTGTATTCTAGCGTTTTATGCACCAAACTCATAAATGCAGGCAAAACACTATATTTGTTAAAACGTCTTATTCATGTGTTTTAAGGTGTTTTATGAAAAAAACTATCTCGATTGAAAATTGTGCTTATTCGTCATTTTACATTATTTTGCTTCAAAACGATAAAATTGATGAAAACAAGCTAGTATAGAGAATCCAAAGTAAAATTAAGAAAACGTGTAATTTAATCAGTTTTAGCTGTTTTCCACCAAAACACAGAAATGCTACGAAAACACACTATTTGTCTAAGGAACTGAAATATGTAAAAATGGGTTATTTTGGTGTATTCCAGCGTTTTATGCAACAAAACTCAGAATTGCAGGCAAAACACACTATTTGTCTAAGGAAGTGAAATATGTGAAAAGGGTTATTTTGGTGTATTCCAGCGTTTTATGTAACAAAACTCAGAATTGCAGGCAAAACACACTATTTGTCTAAGGTAGTGAAATATGTCAAAAAGGGTTATTTTGGTGTATTCCAGCGTTTTATGTAACAAAACTCAGAATTGCAGGAAAACACACTATTTGTTTAAGGAAGTGAAATATGTCAAAAGGGTTATTTTGATGTATTCCAGCGTTTTATGAACCAAAACTCAGAAATGCAGGCAAAACACAATATATGTCTAAGGAAGTGAAATATGTCAAAAGTGGGTTATTTTAGTGTATTCTAGCGTTTTATGCACCAAACTCATAAATGCAGGCAAAACACTATATTTGTTAAAACGTCTTATTCATGTGTTTTAAGGTGTTTTATGAAAAAAACTATCTCGATTGAAAATTGTGCTTATTCGTCATTTTACATTATTTTGCTTCAAAACGATAAAATTGATGAAAACAAGCTAGTATAGAGAATCCAAAGTAAAATTAAGAAAACGTGTAATTTAATCAGTTTTAGCTGTTTTCCACCAAAACACAGAAATGCTACGAAAACACACTATTTGTCTAAGGAACTGAAATATGTAAAAATGGGTTATTTTGGTGTATTCCAGCGTTTTATGCAACAAAACTCAGAATTGCAGGCAAAACACACTATTTGTCTAAGGAAGTGAAATATGTGAAAAAGGGTTATTTTGGTGTATTCCAGCGTTTTATGTAACAAAACTCAGAATTGCAGGCAAAACACACTATTTGTCTAAGGTAGTGAAATATGTCAAAAGGGGTTATTTTGGTGTATTCCAGCGTTTTATGTAACAAAACTCAGAATTGCAGGAAAACACACTATTTGTTTAAGGAAGTGAAATATGTCAAAAGGGTTATTTTGATGTATTCCAGCGTTTTATGAACCAAAACTCAGAAATGCAGGCAAAACACAATATATGTCTAAGGAAGTGAAATATGTCAAAAGTGGGTTATTTTAGTGTATTCTAGCGTTTTATGCACCAAACTCATAAATGCAGGCAAAACACTATATTTGTTAAAACGTCTTATTCATGTGTTTTAAGGTGTTTTATGAAAAAAAACTATCTCGATTGAAAATTGTGCTTATTCGTCATTTTACATTATTTTGCTTCAAAACGATAAAATTGATGAAAACAAGCTAGTATAGAGAATCCAAAGTAAAATTAAGAAAACGTGTAATTTAATCAGTTTTAGCTGTTTTCCACCAAAACACAGAAATGCTACGAAAACACACTATTTGTCTAAGGAACTGAAATATGTAAAAATGGGTTATTTTGTGTATTCCAGCGTTTTATGCAACAAAACTCAGAATTGCAGGCAAAACACACTATTTGTCTAAGGAAGTGAAATATGTAAAAAAGGGTTATTTTGGTGTATTCCAGCGTTTTATGTAACAAAACTCAGAATTGCAGGCAAAACACACTATTTGTCTAAGGTAGTGAAATATGTCAAAAAGGGTTATTTTGGTGTATTCCAGCGTTTTATGTAACAAAACTCAGAATTGCAGGAAAACACACTATTTGTTTAAGGAAGTGAAATATGTCAAAAGGGTTATTTTGATGTATTCCAGCGTTTTATGAACCAAAACTCAGAAATGCAGGCAAAACACAATATATGTCTAAGGAAGTGAAATATGTCAAAAGTGGGTTATTTTAGTGTATTCTAGCGTTTTATGCACCAAACTCATAAATGCAGGCAAAACACTATATTTGTTAAAACGTCTTATTCATGTGTTTTAAGGTGTTTTATGAAAAAAACTATCTCGATTGAAAATTGTGCTTATTCGTCATTTTACATTATTTTGCTTCAAAACGATAAAATTGATGAAAACAAGCTAGTATAGAGAATCCAAAGTAAAATTAAGAAAACGTGTAATTTAATCAGTTTTAGCTGTTTTCCACCAAAACACAGAAATGCTACGAAAACACACTATTTGTCTAAGGAACTGAAATATGTAAAAATGGGTTATTTTGGTGTATTCCAGCGTTTTATGCAACAAAACTCAGAATTGCAGGCAAAACACACTATTTGTCTAAGGAAGTGAAATATGTGCAGGCAAAAAAAGGGGTTATTTTGGTGTATTCCAGCGTTTTATGTAACAAAACTCAGAATTGCAGGAAAACACACTATTTGTTTAAGGAAGTGAAATATGTCAAAAGGGTTATTTTGATGTATTCCAGCGTTTTATGAACCAAAACTCAGAAATGCAGGCAAAACACAATATATGTCTAAGGAAGTGAAATATGTCAAAAGTGGGTTATTTTAGTGTATTCTAGCGTTTTATGCACCAAACTCATAAATGCAGGCAAAACACTATATTTGTTAAAACGTCTTATTCATGTGTTTTAAGGTGTTTTATGAAAAAAAACTATCTCGATTGAAAATTGTGCTTATTCGTCATTTTACATTATTTTGCTTCAAAACGATAAAATTGATGAAAACAAGCTAGTATAGAGAATCCAAAGTAAAATTAAGAAAAACGTGTAATTTAATCAGTTTTAAGCTGTTTTATTTTGGTGTATTCCAGCGTTTTATGCAAAACTCAGAATTGCTACGAAAACACACTATTTGTCTAAGGAACTGAAATATGTAAAAAAGGGTTATTTTGGTGTATTCCAGCGTTTTATGTAACAAAACTCAGAATTGCAGGCAAAACACACTATTTGTCTAAGGTAGTGAAATATGTCAAAAGGGTTATTTTGGTGTATTCCAGCGTTTTATGTAACAAAACTCAGAATTGCAGGAAAACACACTATTTGTTTAAGGAAGTGAAATATGTCAAAAGGGTTATTTTGATGTATTCCAGCGTTTTATGAACCAAAACTCAGAAATGCAGGCAAAACACAATATATGTCTAAGGAAGTGAAATATGTCAAAAGTGGGTTATTTTAGTGTATTCTAGCGTTTTATGCACCAAACTCATAAATGCAGGCAAAACACTATATTTGTTAAAACGTCTTATTCATGTGTTTTAAGGTGTTTTATGAAAAAAAACTATCTCGATTGAAAATTGTGCTTATTCGTCATTTTACATTATTTTGCTTCAAAACGATAAAATTGATGAAAACAAGCTAGTATAGAGAATCCAAAGTAAAATTAAGAAAAACGTGTAATTTAATCAGTTTTAGCTGTTTTCCACCAAAACACAGAAATGCTACGAAAACACACTATTTGTCTAAGGAACTGAAATATGTAAAAATGGGTTATTTTGGTGTATTCCAGCGTTTTATGCAACAAAACTCAGAATTGCAGGCAAAACACACTATTTGTCTAAGGAAGTGAAATATGTGAAAAAGGGTTATTTTGGTGTATTCCAGCGTTTTATGTAACAAAACTCAGAATTGCAGGCAAAACACACTATTTGTCTAAGGTAGTGAAATATGTCAAAAGGGTTATTTTGGTGTATTCCAGCGTTTTATGTAACAAAACTCAGAATTGCAGGAAAACACACTATTTGTTTAAGGAAGTGAAATATGTCAAAAGGGTTATTTTGATGTATTCCAGCGTTTTATGAACCAAAACTCAGAAATGCAGGCAAAACACAATATATGTCTAAGGAAGTGAAATATGTCAAAAGTGGGTTATTTTAGTGTATTCTAGCGTTTTATGCACCAAACTCATAAATGCAGGCAAAACACTATATTTGTTAAAACGTCTTATTCATGTGTTTTAAGGTGTTTTATGAAAAAAAACTATCTCGATTGAAAATTGTGCTTATTCGTCATTTTACATTATTTTGCTTCAAAACGATAAAATTGATGAAAACAAGCTAGTATAGAGAATCCAAAGTAAAATTAAGAAAACGTGTAATTTAATCAGTTTTAGCTGTTTTCCACCAAAACACAGAAATGCTACGAAAACACACTATTTGTCTAAGGAACTGAAATATGTAAAAATGGGTTATTTTGGTGTATTCCAGCGTTTTATGCAACAAAACTCAGAATTGCAGGCAAAACACACTATTTGTCTAAGGAAGTGAAATATGTCTAAGGTAGTGAAATATGTCAAAAGGGGTTATTTTGGTGTATTCCAGCGTTTTATGTAACAAAACTCAGAATTGCAGGAAAACACACTATTTGTTTAAGGAAGTGAAATATGTCAAAAGGGTTATTTTGATGTATTCCAGCGTTTTATGAACCAAAACTCAGAAATGCAGGCAAAACACAATATATGTCTAAGGAAGTGAAATATGTCAAAAGTGGGTTATTTTAGTGTATTCTAGCGTTTTATGCACCAAACTCATAAATGCAGGCAAAACACTATATTTGTTAAAACGTCTTATTCATGTGTTTTAAGGTGTTTTATGAAAAAAACTATCTCGATTGAAAATTGTGCTTATTCGTCATTTTACATTATTTTGCTTCAAAACGATAAAATTGATGAAAACAAGCTAGTATAGAGAATCCAAAGTAAAATTAAGAAAACGTGTAATTTAATCAGTTTTAGCTGTTTTCCACCAAAACACAGAAATGCTACGAAAACACACTATTTGTCTAAGGAACTGAAATATTGCAGGCAAAAAACTATTTGGAAGTGAAATATGTGAAAAAGGGTTATTTTGGTGTATTCCAGCGTTTTATGTAACAAAACTCAGAATTGCAGGCAAAACACACTATTTGTCTAAGGTAGTGAAATATGTCAAAAGGGTTATTTTGGTGTATTCCAGCGTTTTATGTAACAAAACTCAGAATTGCAGGAAAACACACTATTTGTTTAAGGAAGTGAAATATGTCAAAAGGGTTATTTTGATGTATTCCAGCGTTTTATGAACCAAAACTCAGAAATGCAGGCAAAACACAATATATGTCTAAGGAAGTGAAATATGTCAAAAGTGGGTTATTTTAGTGTATTCTAGCGTTTTATGCACCAAACTCATAAATGCAGGCAAAACACTATATTTGTTAAAACGTCTTATTCATGTGTTTTAAGGTGTTTTATGAAAAAAACTATCTCGATTGAAAATTGTGCTTATTCGTCATTTTACATTATTTTGCTTCAAAACGATAAAATTGATGAAAACAAGCTAGTATAGAGAATCCAAAGTAAAATTAAGAAAACGTGTAATTTAATCAGTTTTAGCTGTTTTCCACCAAAACACAGAAATGCTACGAAAACACACTATTTGTCTAAGGAACTGAAATATGTAAAAAATGGGTTATTTTGGTGTATTCCAGCGTTTTATGCAACAAAACTCAGAATTGCAGGCAAAACACACTATTTGTCTAAGGAAGTGAAATATGTGAAAAAGGGTTATTTTGGTGTATTCCAGCGTTTTATGTAACAAAACTCAGAATTGCAGGCAAAACACACTATTTGTCTAAGGTAGTGAAATATGTCAAAAGGGTTATTTTGGTGTATTCCAGCGTTTTATGTAACAAAACTCAGAATTGCAGGAAAACACACTATTTGTTTAAGGAAGTGAAATATGTCAAAAGGGTTATTTTGATGTATTCCAGCGTTTTATGAACCAAAACTCAGAAATGCAGGCAAAACACAATATATGTCTAAGGAAGTGAAATATGTCAAAAGTGGGTTATTTTAGTGTATTCTAGCGTTTTATGCACCAAACTCATAAATGCAGGCAAAACACTATATTTGTTAAAACGTCTTATTCATGTGTTTTAAGGTGTTTTATGAAAAAAACTATCTCGATTGAAAATTGTGCTTATTCGTCATTTTACATTATTTTGCTTCAAAACGATAAAATTGATGAAAACAAGCTAGTATAGAGAATCCAAAGTAAAATTAAGAAAACGTGTAATTTAATCAGTTTTAGCTGTTTTCCACCAAAACACAGAAATGCTACGAAAACACACTATTTGTCTAAGGAACTGAAATATGTAAAAATGGGTTATTTTGGTGTATTCCAGCGTTTTATGCAACAAAACTCAGAATTGCAGGCAAAACACACTATTTGTCTAAGGAAGTGAAATATGTGAAAAAGGGTTATTTTGGTGTATTCCAGCGTTTTATGTAACAAAACTCAGAATTGCAGGCAAAACACACTATTTGTCTAAGGTAGTGAAATATGTCAAAAGGGTTATTTTGGTGTATTCCAGCGTTTTATGTAACAAAACTCAGAATTGCAGGAAAACACACTATTTGTTTAAGGAAGTGAAATATGTCAAAAGGGTTATTTTGATGTATTCCAGCGTTTTATGAACCAAAACTCAGAAATGCAGGCAAAACACAATATATGTCTAAGGAAGTGAAATATGTCAAAAGTGGGTTATTTTAGTGTATTCTAGCGTTTTATGCACCAAACTCATAAATGCAGGCAAAACACTATATTTGTTAAAACGTCTTATTCATGTGTTTTAAGGTGTTTTATGAAAAAAACTATCTCGATTGAAAATTGTGCTTATTCGTCATTTTACATTATTTTGCTTCAAAACGATAAAATTGATGAAAACAAGCTAGTATAGAGAATCCAAAGTAAAATTAAGAAAACGTGTAATTTAATCAGTTTTAGCTGTTTTCCACCAAAACACAGAAATGCTACGAAAACACACTATTTGTCTAAGGAACTGAAATATGTAAAAATGGGTTATTTTGGTGTATTCCAGCGTTTTATGCAACAAAACTCAGAATTGCAGGCAAAACACACTATTTGTCTAAGGAAGTGAAATATGTGAAAAGGGTTATTTTGGTGTATTCCAGCGTTTTATGTAACAAAACTCAGAATTGCAGGCAAAACACACTATTTGTCTAAGGTAGTGAAATATGTCAAAAGGGGTTATTTTGGTGTATTCCAGCGTTTTATGTAACAAAACTCAGAATTGCAGGAAAACACACTATTTGTTTAAGGAAGTGAAATATGTCAAAAGGGGTTATTTTGATGTATTCCAGCGTTTTATGAACCAAAACTCAGAAATGCAGGCAAAACACAATATATGTCTAAGGAAGTGAAATATGTCAAAAGTGGGTTATTTTAGTGTATTCTAGCGTTTTATGCACCAAACTCATAAATGCAGGCAAAACACTATATTTGTTAAAACGTCTTATTCATGTGTTTTAAGGTGTTTTATGAAAAAAACTATCTCGATTGAAAATTGTGCTTATTCGTCATTTTACATTATTTTGCTTCAAAACGATAAAATTGATGAAAACAAGCTAGTATAGAGAATCCAAAGTAAAATTAAGAAAACGTGTAATTTAATCAGTTTTAGCTGTTTTCCACCAAAACACAGAAATGCTACGAAAACACACTATTTGTCTAAGGAACTGAAATATGTAAAAATGGGTTATTTTGGTGTATTCCAGCGTTTTATGCAACAAAACTCAGAATTGCAGGCAAAACACACTATTTGTCTAAGGAAGTGAAATAAAAAGGGTTATTTTGGTGTATTCCAGCGTTTTATGTAACAAAACTCAGAATTGCAGGCAAAACACACTATTTGTCTAAGGTAGTGAAATATGTCAAAAGGGTTATTTTGGTGTATTCCAGCGTTTTATGTAACAAAACTCAGAATTGCAGGAAAACACACTATTTGTTTAAGGAAGTGAAATATGTCAAAAGGGTTATTTTGATGTATTCCAGCGTTTTATGAACCAAAACTCAGAAATGCAGGCAAAACACAATATATGTCTAAGGAAGTGAAATATGTCAAAAGTGGGTTATTTTAGTGTATTCTAGCGTTTTATGCACCAAACTCATAAATGCAGGCAAAACACTATATTTGTTAAAACGTCTTATTCATGTGTTTTAAGGTGTTTTATGAAAAAAACTATCTCGATTGAAAATTGTGCTTATTCGTCATTTTACATTATTTTGCTTCAAAACGATAAAATTGATGAAAACAAGCTAGTATAGAGAATCCAAAGTAAAATTAAGAAAACGTGTAATTTAATCAGTTTTAGCTGTTTTCCACCAAAACACAGAAATGCTACGAAAACACACTATTTGTCTAAGGAACTGAAATATGTAAAAATGGGTTATTTTGGTGTATTCCAGCGTTTTATGCAACAAAACTCAGAATTGCAGGCAAAACACACTATTTGTCTAAGGAAGTGAAATATGTGAAAAAGGGTTATTTTGGTGTATTCCAGCGTTTTATGTAACAAAACTCAGAATTGCAGGCAAAACACACTATTTGTCTAAGGTAGTGAAATATGTCAAAAGGGTTATTTTGGTGTATTCCAGCGTTTTATGTAACAAAACTCAGAATTGCAGGAAAACACACTATTTGTTTAAGGAAGTGAAATATGTCAAAAGGGTTATTTTGATGTATTCCAGCGTTTTATGAACCAAAACTCAGAAATGCAGGCAAAACACAATATATGTCTAAGGAAGTGAAATATGTCAAAAGTGGGTTATTTTAGTGTATTCTAGCGTTTTATGCACCAAACTCATAAATGCAGGCAAAACACTATATTTGTTAAAACGTCTTATTCATGTGTTTTAAGGTGTTTTATGAAAAAAACTATCTCGATTGAAAATTGTGCTTATTCGTCATTTTACATTATTTTGCTTCAAAACGATAAAATTGATGAAAACAAGCTAGTATAGAGAATCCAAAGTAAAATTAAGAAAACGTGTAATTTAATCAGTTTTAGCTGTTTTCCACCAAAACACAGAAATGCTACGAAAACACACTATTTGTCTAAGGAACTGAAATATGTAAAAATGGGTTATTTTGGTGTATTCCAGCGTTTTATGCAACAAAACTCAGAATTGCAGGCAAAACACACTATTTGTCTAAGGAAGTGAAATATGAAAAAGGGTTATTTTGGTGTATTCCAGCGTTTTATGTAACAAAACTCAGAATTGCAGGCAAAACACACTATTTGTCTAAGGTAGTGAAATATGTCAAAAAGGGTTATTTTGGTGTATTCCAGCGTTTTATGTAACAAAACTCAGAATTGCAGGAAAACACACTATTTGTTTAAGGAAGTGAAATATGTCAAAAGGGTTATTTTGATGTATTCCAGCGTTTTATGAACCAAAACTCAGAAATGCAGGCAAAACACAATATATGTCTAAGGAAGTGAAATATGTCAAAAGTGGGTTATTTTAGTGTATTCTAGCGTTTTATGCACCAAACTCATAAATGCAGGCAAAACACTATATTTGTTAAAACGTCTTATTCATGTGTTTTAAGGTGTTTTATGAAAAAAACTATCTCGATTGAAAATTGTGCTTATTCGTCATTTTACATTATTTTGCTTCAAAACGATAAAATTGATGAAAACAAGCTAGTATAGAGAATCCAAAGTAAAATTAAGAAAACGTGTAATTTAATCAGTTTTAGCTGTTTTCCACCAAAACACAGAAATGCTACGAAAACACACTATTTGTCTAAGGAACTGAAATATGTAAAAATGGGTTATTTTGGTGTATTCCAGCGTTTTATGCAACAAAACTCAGAATTGCAGGCAAAACACACTATTTGTCTAAGGAAGTGAAATATGTGAAAAAGGGTTATTTTGGTGTATTCCAGCGTTTTATGTAACAAAACTCAGAATTGCAGGCAAAACACACTATTTGTCTAAGGTAGTGAAATATGTCAAAAGGGGTTATTTTGGTGTATTCCAGCGTTTTATGTAACAAAACTCAGAATTGCAGGAAAACACACTATTTGTTTAAGGAAGTGAAATATGTCAAAAGGGTTATTTTGATGTATTCCAGCGTTTTATGAACCAAAACTCAGAAATGCAGGCAAAACACAATATATGTCTAAGGAAGTGAAATATGTCAAAAGTGGGTTATTTTAGTGTATTCTAGCGTTTTATGCACCAAACTCATAAATGCAGGCAAAACACTATATTTGTTAAAACGTCTTATTCATGTGTTTTAAGGTGTTTTATGAAAAAAACTATCTCGATTGAAAATTGTGCTTATTCGTCATTTTACATTATTTTGCTTCAAAACGATAAAATTGATGAAAACAAGCTAGTATAGAGAATCCAAAGTAAAATTAAGAAAACGTGTAATTTAATCAGTTTTAGCTGTTTTCCACCAAAACACAGAAATGCTACGAAAACACACTATTTGTCTAAGGAACTGAAATATGTAAAAAATGGGTTATTTTGGTGTATTCCAGCGTTTTATGCAACAAAACTCAGAATTGCAGGCAAAACACACTATTTGTCTAAGGAAGTGAAATATGTGAAAAAGGGTTATTTTGGTGTATTCCAGCGTTTTATGTAACAAAACTCAGAATTGCAGGCAAAACACACTATTTGTCTAAGGTAGTGAAATATGTCAAAAGGGTTATTTTGGTGTATTCCAGCGTTTTATGTAACAAAACTCAGAATTGCAGGAAAACACACTATTTGTTTAAGGAAGTGAAATATGTCAAAAGGGTTATTTTGATGTATTCCAGCGTTTTATGAACCAAAACTCAGAAATGCAGGCAAAACACAATATATGTCTAAGGAAGTGAAATATGTCAAAAGTGGGTTATTTTAGTGTATTC
Source organism: Portunus trituberculatus (assembly GCF_017591435.1). NCBI lineage: Eukaryota > Metazoa > Arthropoda > Malacostraca > Decapoda > Portunidae > Portunus > Portunus trituberculatus. Next base: position 546,493 of record NW_025541564.1, on the reverse strand, counting down.
TAGCGTTTTATGCACCAAACTCATAAATGCAGGCAAAACACTATATTTGTTAAAACGTCTTATTCATGTGTTTTAAGGTGTTTTATGAAAAAAACTATCTCGATTGAAAATTGTGCTTATTCGTCATTTTACATTATTTTGCTTCAAAACGATAAAATTGATGAAAACAAGCTAGTATAGAGAATCCAAAGTAAAATTAAGAAAACGTGTAATTTAATCAGTTTTAGCTGTTTTCCACCAAAACACAGAAATGCTACGAAAACACACTATTTGTCTAAGGAACTGAAATATGTAAAAATGGGTTATTTTGGTGTATTCCAGCGTTTTATGCAACAAAACTCAGAATTGCAGGCAAAACACACTATTTGTCTAAGGAAGTGAAATATGAAATATGTGAAAATTGGGTTATTTTGGTGTATTCCAGCGTTTTATGTAACAAAACTCAGAATTGCAGGCAAAACACACTATTTGTCTAAGGTAGTGAAATATGTCAAAAGGGTTATTTTGGTGTATTCCAGCGTTTTATGTAACAAAACTCAGAATTGCAGGAAAACACACTATTTGTTTAAGGAAGTGAAATATGTCAAAAGGGTTATTTTGATGTATTCCAGCGTTTTATGAACCAAAACTCAGAAATGCAGGCAAAACACAATATATGTCTAAGGAAGTGAAATATGTCAAAAGTGGGTTATTTTAGTGTATTCTAGCGTTTTATGCACCAAACTCATAAATGCAGGCAAAACACTATATTTGTTAAAACGTCTTATTCATGTGTTTTAAGGTGTTTTATGAAAAAAACTATCTCGATTGAAAATTGTGCTTATTCGTCATTTTACATTATTTTGCTTCAAAACGATAAAATTGATGAAAACAAGCTAGTATAGAGAATCCAAAGTAAAATTAAGAAAACGTGTAATTTAATCAGTTTTAGCTGTTTTCCACCAAAACACAGAAATGCTACGAAAACACACTATTTGTCTAAGGAACTGAAATATGTAAAAATGGGTTATTTTGGTGTATTCCAGCGTTTTATGCAACAAAACTCAGAATTGCAGGCAAAACACACTATTTGTCTAAGGAAGTGAAATATGTTTTATGCACCAAAAAAAGGGTTATTTTGGTGTATTCCAGCGTTTTATGTAACAAAACTCAGAATTGCAGGCAAAACACACTATTTGTCTAAGGTAGTGAAATATGTCAAAAGGGGTTATTTTGGTGTATTCCAGCGTTTTATGTAACAAAACTCAGAATTGCAGGAAAACACACTATTTGTTTAAGGAAGTGAAATATGTCAAAAGGGTTATTTTGATGTATTCCAGCGTTTTATGAACCAAAACTCAGAAATGCAGGCAAAACACAATATATGTCTAAGGAAGTGAAATATGTCAAAAGTGGGTTATTTTAGTGTATTCTAGCGTTTTATGCACCAAACTCATAAATGCAGGCAAAACACTATATTTGTTAAAACGTCTTATTCATGTGTTTTAAGGTGTTTTATGAAAAAAACTATCTCGATTGAAAATTGTGCTTATTCGTCATTTTACATTATTTTGCTTCAAAACGATAAAATTGATGAAAACAAGCTAGTATAGAGAATCCAAAGTAAAATTAAGAAAACGTGTAATTTAATCAGTTTTAGCTGTTTTCCACCAAAACACAGAAATGCTACGAAAACACACTATTTGTCTAAGGAACTGAAATATGTAAAAATGGGTTATTTTGGTGTATTCCAGCGTTTTATGCAACAAAACTCAGAATTGCAGGCAAAACACACTATTTGTCTAAGGAAGTGAAATATGTGAAAAAGGGTTATTTTGGTGTATTCCAGCGTTTTATGTAACAAAACTCAGAATTGCAGGCAAAACACACTATTTGTCTAAGGTAGTGAAATATGTCAAAAGGGGTTATTTTGGTGTATTCCAGCGTTTTATGTAACAAAACTCAGAATTGCAGGAAAACACACTATTTGTTTAAGGAAGTGAAATATGTCAAAAGGGTTATTTTGATGTATTCCAGCGTTTTATGAACCAAAACTCAGAAATGCAGGCAAAACACAATATATGTCTAAGGAAGTGAAATATGTCAAAAGTGGGTTATTTTAGTGTATTCTAGCGTTTTATGCACCAAACTCATAAATGCAGGCAAAACACTATATTTGTTAAAACGTCTTATTCATGTGTTTTAAGGTGTTTTATGAAAAAAACTATCTCGATTGAAAATTGTGCTTATTCGTCATTTTACATTATTTTGCTTCAAAACGATAAAATTGATGAAAACAAGCTAGTATAGAGAATCCAAAGTAAAATTAAGAAAACGTGTAATTTAATCAGTTTTAGCTGTTTTCCACCAAAACACAGAAATGCTACGAAAACACACTATTTGTCTAAGGAACTGAAATATGTAAAAAATGGGTTATTTTGGTGTATTCCAGCGTTTTATGCAACAAAACTCAGAATTGCAGGCAAAACACACTATTTGTCTAAGGAAGTGAAATATGTGAAAAAAGGGTTATTTTGGTGTATTCCAGCGTTTTATGTAACAAAACTCAGAATTGCAGGCAAAACACACTATTTGTCTAAGGTAGTGAAATATGTCAAAAGGGTTATTTTGGTGTATTCCAGCGTTTTATGTAACAAAACTCAGAATTGCAGGAAAACACACTATTTGTTTAAGGAAGTGAAATATGTCAAAAGGGGTTATTTTGATGTATTCCAGCGTTTTATGAACCAAAACTCAGAAATGCAGGCAAAACACAATATATGTCTAAGGAAGTGAAATATGTCAAAAGTGGGTTATTTTAGTGTATTCTAGCGTTTTATGCACCAAACTCATAAATGCAGGCAAAACACTATATTTGTTAAAACGTCTTATTCATGTGTTTTAAGGTGTTTTATGAAAAAAACTATCTCGATTGAAAATTGTGCTTATTCGTCATTTTACATTATTTTGCTTCAAAACGATAAAATTGATGAAAACAAGCTAGTATAGAGAATCCAAAGTAAAATTAAGAAAACGTGTAATTTAATCAGTTTTAGCTGTTTTCCACCAAAACACAGAAATGCTACGAAAACACACTATTTGTCTAAGGAACTGAAATATGTAAAAATGGGTTATTTTGGTGTATTCCAGCGTTTTATGCAACAAAACTCAGAATTGCAGGCAAAACACACTATTTGTCTAAGGAAGTGAAATATGTGAAAAGGGTTATTTTGGTGTATTCCAGCGTTTTATGTAACAAAACTCAGAATTGCAGGCAAAACACACTATTTGTCTAAGGTAGTGAAATATGTCAAAAGGGTTATTTTGGTGTATTCCAGCGTTTTATGTAACAAAACTCAGAATTGCAGGAAAACACACTATTTGTTTAAGGAAGTGAAATATGTCAAAAGGGGTTATTTTGATGTATTCCAGCGTTTTATGAACCAAAACTCAGAAATGCAGGCAAAACACAATATATGTCTAAGGAAGTGAAATATGTCAAAAGTGGGTTATTTTAGTGTATTCTAGCGTTTTATGCACCAAACTCATAAATGCAGGCAAAACACTATATTTGTTAAAACGTCTTATTCATGTGTTTTTAAGGTGTTTTATGAAAAAAACTATCTCGATTGAAAATTGTGCTTATTCGTCATTTTACATTATTTTGCTTCAAAACGATAAAATTGATGAAAACAAGCTAGTATAGAGAATCCAAAGTAAAATTAAGAAAACGTGTAATTTAATCAGTTTTAGCTGTTTTCCACCAAAACACAGAAATGCTACGAAAACACACTATTTGTCTAAGGAACTGAAATATGTAAAAATGGGTTATTTTGGTGTATTCCAGCGTTTTATGCAACAAAACTCAGAATTGCAGGCAAAACACACTATTTGTCTAAGGAAGTGAAATATGTGAAAAAGGGTTATTTTGGTGTATTCCAGCGTTTTATGTAACAAAACTCAGAATTGCAGGCAAAACACACTATTTGTCTAAGGTAGTGAAATATGTCAAAAGGGTTATTTTGGTGTATTCCAGCGTTTTATGTAACAAAACTCAGAATTGCAGGAAAACACACTATTTGTTTAAGGAAGTGAAATATGTCAAAAGGGTTATTTTGATGTATTCCAGCGTTTTATGAACCAAAACTCAGAAATGCAGGCAAAACACAATATATGTCTAAGGAAGTGAAATATGTCAAAAGTGGGTTATTTTAGTGTATTCTAGCGTTTTATGCACCAAACTCATAAATGCAGGCAAAACACTATATTTGTTAAAACGTCTTATTCATGTGTTTTAAGGTGTTTTATGAAAAAAACTATCTCGATTGAAAATTGTGCTTATTCGTCATTTTACATTATTTTGCTTCAAAACGATAAAATTGATGAAAACAAGCTAGTATAGAGAATCCAAAGTAAAATTAAGAAAACGTGTAATTTAATCAGTTTTAGCTGTTTTCCACCAAAACACAGAAATGCTACGAAAACACACTATTTGTCTAAGGAACTGAAATATGTAAAAATGGGTTATTTTGGTGTATTCCAGCGTTTTATGCAACAAAACTCAGAATTGCAGGCAAAACACACTATTTGTCTAAGGAAGTGAAATATGTGAAAAAGGGTTATTTTGGTGTATTCCAGCGTTTTATGTAACAAAACTCAGAATTGCAGGCAAAACACACTATTTGTCTAAGGTAGTGAAATATGTCAAAAGGGTTATTTTGGTGTATTCCAGCGTTTTATGTAACAAAACTCAGAATTGCAGGAAAACACACTATTTGTTTAAGGAAGTGAAATATGTCAAAAGGGGTTATTTTGATGTATTCCAGCGTTTTATGAACCAAAACTCAGAAATGCAGGCAAAACACAATATATGTCTAAGGAAGTGAAATATGTCAAAAGTGGGTTATTTTAGTGTATTCTAGCGTTTTATGCACCAAACTCATAAATGCAGGCAAAACACTATATTTGTTAAAACGTCTTATTCATGTGTTTTAAGGTGTTTTATGAAAAAAACTATCTCGATTGAAAATTGTGCTTATTCGTCATTTTACATTATTTTGCTTCAAAACGATAAAATTGATGAAAACAAGCTAGTATAGAGAATCCAAAGTAAAATTAAGAAAACGTGTAATTTAATCAGTTTTAGCTGTTTTCCACCAAAACACAGAAATGCTACGAAAACACACTATTTGTCTAAGGAACTGAAATATGTAAAAATGGGTTATTTTGGTGTATTCCAGCGTTTTATGCAACAAAACTCAGAATTGCAGGCAAAACACACTATTTGTCTAAGGAAGTGAAATATGTGAAAAAGGGTTATTTTGGTGTATTCCAGCGTTTTATGTAACAAAACTCAGAATTGCAGGCAAAACACACTATTTGTCTAAGGTAGTGAAATATGTCAAAAAGGGTTATTTTGGTGTATTCCAGCGTTTTATGTAACAAAACTCAGAATTGCAGGAAAACACACTATTTGTTTAAGGAAGTGAAATATGTCAAAAGGGGTTATTTTGATGTATTCCAGCGTTTTATGAACCAAAACTCAGAAATGCAGGCAAAACACAATATATGTCTAAGGAAGTGAAATATGTCAAAAGTGGGTTATTTTAGTGTATTCTAGCGTTTTATGCACCAAACTCATAAATGCAGGCAAAACACTATATTTGTTAAAACGTCTTATTCATGTGTTTTAAGGTGTTTTATGAAAAAAACTATCTCGATTGAAAATTGTGCTTATTCGTCATTTTACATTATTTTGCTTCAAAACGATAAAATTGATGAAAACAAGCTAGTATAGAGAATCCAAAGTAAAATTAAGAAAACGTGTAATTTAATCAGTTTTAGCTGTTTTCCACCAAAACACAGAAATGCTACGAAAACACACTATTTGTCTAAGGAACTGAAATATAAAAATGGGTTATTTTGGTGTATTCCAGCGTTTTATGCAACAAAACTCAGAATTGCAGGCAAAACACACTATTTGTCTAAGGAAGTGAAATATGTGAAAAAGGGTTATTTTGGTGTATTCCAGCGTTTTATGTAACAAAACTCAGAATTGCAGGCAAAACACACTATTTGTCTAAGGTAGTGAAATATGTCAAAAGGGTTATTTTGGTGTATTCCAGCGTTTTATGTAACAAAACTCAGAATTGCAGGAAAACACACTATTTGTTTAAGGAAGTGAAATATGTCAAAAGGGTTATTTTGATGTATTCCAGCGTTTTATGAACCAAAACTCAGAAATGCAGGCAAAACACAATATATGTCTAAGGAAGTGAAATATGTCAAAAGTGGGTTATTTTAGTGTATTCTAGCGTTTTATGCACCAAACTCATAAATGCAGGCAAAACACTATATTTGTTAAAACGTCTTATTCATGTGTTTTAAGGTGTTTTATGAAAAAAACTATCTCGATTGAAAATTGTGCTTATTCGTCATTTTACATTATTTTGCTTCAAAACGATAAAATTGATGAAAACAAGCTAGTATAGAGAATCCAAAGTAAAATTAAGAAAACGTGTAATTTAATCAGTTTTAGCTGTTTTCCACCAAAACACAGAAATGCTACGAAAACACACTATTTGTCTAAGGAACTGAAATATGTAAAAATGGGTTATTTTGGTGTATTCCAGCGTTTTATGCAACAAAACTCAGAATTGCAGGCAAAACACACTATTTGTCTAAGGAAGTGAAATATGTGAAAAAGGGTTATTTTGGTGTATTCCAGCGTTTTATGTAACAAAACTCAGAATTGCAGGCAAAACACACTATTTGTCTAAGGTAGTGAAATATGTCAAAAGGGGTTATTTTGGTGTATTCCAGCGTTTTATGTAACAAAACTCAGAATTGCAGGAAAACACACTATTTGTTTAAGGAAGTGAAATATGTCAAAAGGGTTATTTTGATGTATTCCAGCGTTTTATGAACCAAAACTCAGAAATGCAGGCAAAACACAATATATGTCTAAGGAAGTGAAATATGTCAAAAGTGGGTTATTTTAGTGTATTCTAGCGTTTTATGCACCAAACTCATAAATGCAGGCAAAACACTATATTTGTTTAAACATCTTATTCATGTGTTTTTAAGGTGTTTTATGAAAAAAACTATCTCGATTGAAAATTGTGCTTATTCGTCATTTTACATTATTTTGCTTCAAAACGATAAAATTGATGAAAACAAGCTAGTATAGAGAATCCAAAGTAAAATTAAGAAAAACGTGTAATTTAATCAGTTTTTAGCTGTTTTCCACCAAAACACAGAAATGCTACGAAAACACACTATTTGTATAGGGAACTGAAATATGTAAAAACAATGGGTTATTTTGGTGTATTCTAGCGTTTTATGCAACAAAACTCAGAATTGCAGGCAAAACACACTATTTGTCTAAGGAAGTGAAATATGTAAAAAAGGGTTATTTTGTTGTATTCCATCGTTTTATGTAGCAAAACTCAGAATTGCAGGCAAAACACACTATTTGTTTAAGGAAGTGAATTATGTCAAAAAGGGGTTATTTTGGTGTATTCCAGCGTTTTATGTAAAAACACTCAGAATTGCAGGAAAACACACTATTTGTTTAAGGAAGTGAAATCTGTCAAAAAGGGGTTATTTTGATGTATTTCAGCGTTTTATGAACCAAAACTCAGAAATGCAGGCAAAACACAATATATGTCTAAGGAAGTGAAATATGTCAAAAGTGGGTTATTTTAGTGTATTCTAGCGTTTTATGCACCAAACTCATAAATGCAGGCAAAACACTATATTTGTTTAAACGTCTTATTCATGTGTTTTAAGGTGTTTTATGAAAAAAACTATCTCGATTGAAAATTGTGCTTATTCGTCATTTTACATTATTTTGCTTCAAAACGATAAAATTGATGAAAACAAGCTAGTATAGAGAATCCAAAGTAAAATTAAGAAAACGTGTAATTTAATCAGTTTTAGCTGTTTTCCACCAAAACACAGAAATGCTACGAAAACACACTATTTGTCTAAGGAACTGAAATATGTAAAAATGGGTTATTTTGGTGTATTCCAGCGTTTTATGCAACAAAACTCAGAATTGCAGGCAAAACACACTATTTGTCTAAGGAAGTGAAATATGTGAAAAAGGGTTATTTTGGTGTATTCCAGCGTTTTATGTAACAAAACTCAGAATTGCAGGCAAAACACACTATTTGTCTAAGGTAGTGAAATATGTCAAAAGGGTTATTTTGGTGTATTCCAGCGTTTTATGTAACAAAACTCAGAATTGCAGGAAAACACACTATTTGTTTAAGGAAGTGAAATATGTCAAAAGGGTTATTTTGATGTATTCCAGCGTTTTATGAACCAAAACTCAGAAATGCAGGCAAAACACAATATATGTCTAAGGAAGTGAAATATGTCAAAAGTGGGTTATTTTAGTGTATTCTAGCGTTTTATGCACCAAACTCATAAATGCAGGCAAAACACTATATTTGTTAAAACGTCTTATTCATGTGTTTTAAGGTGTTTTATGAAAAAAACTATCTCGATTGAAAATTGTGCTTATTCGTCATTTTACATTATTTTGCTTCAAAACGATAAAATTGATGAAAACAAGCTAGTATAGAGAATCCAAAGTAAAATTAAGAAAACGTGTAATTTAATCAGTTTTAGCTGTTTTCCAAAACCAAAACACAGAAATGCTACGAAAACACACTATTTGTCTAAGGAACTGAAATATGTCAAAAAATGGGTTATGCAGGCAAAACACAATATATGTTAAGGAAGTGTATTCCAGCGTTTTATGCAACAAAACTCAGAATTGCAGGCAAAACACACTATTTGTCTAAGGAAGTGAAATATGAAAATTGAAAAACGATAAAATTGGGTTATTTTGGTGTATTCCAGCGTTTTATGTAACAAAACTCAGAATTGCAGGCAAAACACACTATTTGTCTAAGGTAGTGAAATATGTGAAAAAGGGTTATTTTGGTGTATTCCAGCGTTTTATGTAACAAAACTCAGAATTGCAGGAAAACACACTATTTGTTTAAGGAAGTGAAATATGTCAAAAGGGGTTATTTTGATGTATTCCAGCGTTTTATGAACCAAAACTCAGAAATGCAGGCAAAACACAATATATGTCTAAGGAAGTGAAATATGTCAAAAGTGGGTTATTTTAGTGTATTCTAGCGTTTTATGCACCAAACTCATAAATGCAGGCAAAACACTATATTTGTTAAAACGTCTTATTCATGTGTTTTAAGGTGTTTTATGAAAAAAACTATCTCGATTGAAAATTGTGCTTATTCGTCATTTTACATTATTTTGCTTCAAAACGATAAAATTGATGAAAACAAGCTAGTATAGAGAATCCAAAGTAAAATTAAGAAAACGTGTAATTTAATCAGTTTTAGCTGTTTTCCACCAAAACACAGAAATGCTACGAAAACACACTATTTGTCTAAGGAACTGAAATATGTAAAAATGGGTTATTTTGGTGTATTCCAGCGTTTTATGCAACAAAACTCAGAATTGCAGGCAAAACACACTATTTGTCTAAGGAAGTGAAATATGTGAAAAAGGGTTATTTTGGTGTATTCCAGCGTTTTATGTAACAAAACTCAGAATTGCAGGCAAAACACACTATTTGTCTAAGGTAGTGAAATATGTCAAAAGGGTTATTTTGGTGTATTCCAGCGTTTTATGTAACAAAACTCAGAATTGCAGGAAAACACACTATTTGTTTAAGGAAGTGAAATATGTCAAAAGGGTTATTTTGATGTATTCCAGCGTTTTATGAACCAAAACTCAGAAATGCAGGCAAAACACAATATATGTCTAAGGAAGTGAAATATGTCAAAAGTGGGTTATTTTAGTGTATTCTAGCGTTTTATGCACCAAACTCATAAATGCAGGCAAAACACTATATTTGTTAAAACGTCTTATTCATGTGTTTTAAGGTGTTTTATGAAAAAAACTATCTCGATTGAAAATTGTGCTTATTCGTCATTTTACATTATTTTGCTTCAAAACGATAAAATTGATGAAAACAAGCTAGTATAGAGAATCCAAAGTAAAATTAAGAAAACGTGTAATTTAATCAGTTTTAGCTGTTTTCCACCAAAACACAGAAATGCTACGTAAAAAACACACTATTTGTCTAAGGAACTGAAATATGTAAAAATGGGTTATTTTGGTGTATTCCAGCGTTTTATGCAACAAAACTCAGAATTGCAGGCAAAACACACTATTTGTCTAAGGAAGTGAAATATGTCAAAAGGGTTATTTTGATGTATTCCAGCGTTTTATGTAACAAAACTCAGAATTGCAGGCAAAACACACTACTATATGTCTAAGGTCAAAAGTGGGTTATTTTGATGTAAGCGTTTTATGTCTAAGGAAGTGAAATATGTCAAAAGTGGGTTAAGTGTATTCTAGCGTTTTATGCACCAAACTCATAAATGCAGGCAAAACACTATATTTGTTAAAAACGTCTTATTCATGTGTTTTTAAGGTGTTTTATGAAAAAAAAACTATCTCGATTGAAAATTGTGCTTATTCGTCATTTTACATTATTTTGCTTCAAAACGATAAAATTGATGAAAACAAGCTAGTATAGAGAATCCAAAGTAAAATTAAGAAAACGCGTTATTTAATCAGTTTTTAGCTGTTTTCCACCAAAACACAGAAATGCTACGAAAACACACTATTTGTCTAAGGAACTGAAATGGGTTATTTTGGGTGTATTCCAGCGTTTTATGGAACAAAACTCAGAATTGCAGGCAAAACACACTATTTGTCTAAGGAAGTGAAATATGTGAAAAAGGGGTTATTTTGGTGTATTCCAGTGTTTTATGTAACAAAACTCAGAATTGCAGGCAAAACACACTATTTGTCTAAGGTAGTGAAATATGTCAAAAAGGGGTTATTTTGGTGTATTCCAGCGTTTTATGTAACAAAACTCAGAATTGCAGGAAAACACACTATTTGTTTAAGGAAGTGAAATATGTCAAAAGGGGTTATTTTGATGTATTCCAGCGTTTTATGAACCAAAACTCAGAAATGCAGGCAAAACACAATATATGTCTAAGGAAGTGAAATATGTCAAAAGTGGGTTATTTTAGTGTATTCTAGCGTTTTATGCACCAAACTCATAAATGCAGGCAAAACACTATATTTGTTAAAACGTCTTATTCATGTGTTTTAAGGTGTTTTATGAAAAAAACTATCTCGATTGAAAATTGTGCTTATTCGTCATTTTACATTATTTTGCTTCAAAACGATAAAATTGATGAAAACAAGCTAGTATAGAGAATCCAAAGTAAAATTAAGAAAACGTGTAATTTAATCAGTTTTAGCTGTTTTCCACCAAAACACAGAAATGCTACGAAAACACACTATTTGTCTAAGGAACTGAAATATGTAAAAATGGGTTATTTTGGTGTATTCCAGCGTTTTATGCAACAAAACTCAGAATTGCAGGCAAAACACACTATTTGTCTAAGGAAGTGAAATATGTGAAAAGGGTTATTTTGGTGTATTCCAGCGTTTTATGTAACAAAACTCAGAATTGCAGGCAAAACACACTATTTGTCTAAGGTAGTGAAATATGTCAAAAGGGTTATTTTGGTGTATTCCAGCGTTTTATGTAACAAAACTCAGAATTGCAGGAAAACACACTATTTGTTTAAGGAAGTGAAATATGTCAAAAGGGGTTATTTTGATGTATTCCAGCGTTTTATGAACCAAAACTCAGAAATGCAGGCAAAACACAATATATGTCTAAGGAAGTGAAATATGTCAAAAGTGGGTTATTTTAGTGTATTCTAGCGTTTTATGCACCAAACTCATAAATGCAGGCAAAACACTATATTTGTTAAAACGTCTTATTCATGTGTTTTAAGGTGTTTTATGAAAAAAACTATCTCGATTGAAAATTGTGCTTATTCGTCATTTTACATTATTTTGCTTCAAAACGATAAAATTGATGAAAACAAGCTAGTATAGAGAATCCAAAGTAAAATTAAGAAAACGTGTAATTTAATCAGTTTTAGCTGTTTTCCACCAAAACACAGAAATGCTACGAAAACACACTATTTGTCTAAGGAACTGAAATATGTAAAAATGGGTTATTTTGGTGTATTCCAGCGTTTTATGCAACAAAACTCAGAATTGCAGGCAAAACACACTATTTGTCTAAGGAAGTGAAATATGAAAAAGGGTTATTTTGGTGTATTCCAGCGTTTTATGTAACAAAACTCAGAATTGCAGGCAAAACACACTATTTGTCTAAGGTAGTGAAATATGTCAAAAGGGTTATTTTGGTGTATTCCAGCGTTTTATGTAACAAAACTCAGAATTGCAGGAAAACACACTATTTGTTTAAGGAAGTGAAATATGTCAAAAGGGGTTATTTTGATGTATTCCAGCGTTTTATGAACCAAAACTCAGAAATGCAGGCAAAACACAATATATGTCTAAGGAAGTGAAATATGTCAAAAGTGGGTTATTTTAGTGTATTCTAGCGTTTTATGCACCAAACTCATAAATGCAGGCAAAACACTATATTTGTTAAAACGTCTTATTCATGTGTTTTTAAGGTGTTTTATGAAAAAAACTATCTCGATTGAAAATTGTGCTTATTCGTCATTTTACATTATTTTGCTTCAAAACGATAAAATTGATGAAAACAAGCTAGTATAGAGAATCCAAAGTAAAATTAAGAAAACGTGTAATTTAATCAGTTTTAGCTGTTTTCCACCAAAACACAGAAATGCTACGAAAACACACTATTTGTCTAAGGAACTGAAATATGTAAAAATGGGTTATTTTGGTGTATTCCAGCGTTTTATGCAACAAAACTCAGAATTGCAGGCAAAACACACTATTTGTCTAAGGAAGTGAAATATGTGAAAAAGGGTTATTTTGGTGTATTCCAGCGTTTTATGTAACAAAACTCAGAATTGCAGGCAAAACACACTATTTGTCTAAGGTAGTGAAATATGTCAAAAGGGTTATTTTGGTGTATTCCAGCGTTTTATGTAACAAAACTCAGAATTGCAGGAAAACACACTATTTGTTTAAGGAAGTGAAATATGTCAAAAGGGTTATTTTGATGTATTCCAGCGTTTTATGAACCAAAACTCAGAAATGCAGGCAAAACACAATATATGTCTAAGGAAGTGAAATATGTCAAAAGTGGGTTATTTTAGTGTATTCTAGCGTTTTATGCACCAAACTCATAAATGCAGGCAAAACACTATATTTGTTAAAACGTCTTATTCATGTGTTTTAAGGTGTTTTATGAAAAAAACTATCTCGATTGAAAATTGTGCTTATTCGTCATTTTACATTATTTTGCTTCAAAACGATAAAATTGATGAAAACAAGCTAGTATAGAGAATCCAAAGTAAAATTAAGAAAACGTGTAATTTAATCAGTTTTAGCTGTTTTCCACCAAAACACAGAAATGCTACGAAAACACACTATTTGTCTAAGGAACTGAAATATGTAAAAATGGGTTATTTTGGTGTATTCCAGCGTTTTATGCAACAAAACTCAGAATTGCAGGCAAAACACACTATTTGTCTAAGGAAGTGAAATATGTGAAAAGGGTTATTTTGGTGTATTCCAGCGTTTTATGTAACAAAACTCAGAATTGCAGGCAAAACACACTATTTGTCTAAGGTAGTGAAATATGTCAAAAAGGGTTATTTTGGTGTATTCCAGCGTTTTATGTAACAAAACTCAGAATTGCAGGAAAACACACTATTTGTTTAAGGAAGTGAAATATGTCAAAAGGGGTTATTTTGATGTATTCCAGCGTTTTATGAACCAAAACTCAGAAATGCAGGCAAAACACAATATATGTCTAAGGAAGTGAAATATGTCAAAAGTGGGTTATTTTAGTGTATTCTAGCGTTTTATGCACCAAACTCATAAATGCAGGCAAAACACTATATTTGTTAAAACGTCTTATTCATGTGTTTTAAGGTGTTTTATGAAAAAAACTATCTCGATTGAAAATTGTGCTTATTCGTCATTTTACATTATTTTGCTTCAAAACGATAAAATTGATGAAAACAAGCTAGTATAGAGAATCCAAAGTAAAATTAAGAAAACGTGTAATTTAATCAGTTTTAGCTGTTTTCCACCAAAACACAGAAATGCTACGAAAACACACTATTTGTCTAAGGAACTGAAATATGTAAAAATGGGTTATTTTGGTGTATTCCAGCGTTTTATGCAACAAAACTCAGAATTGCAGGCAAAACACACTATTTGTCTAAGGAAGTGAAATATGTGAAAAGGGTTATTTTGGTGTATTCCAGCGTTTTATGTAACAAAACTCAGAATTGCAGGCAAAACACACTATTTGTCTAAGGTAGTGAAATATGTCAAAAGGGTTATTTTGGTGTATTCCAGCGTTTTATGTAACAAAACTCAGAATTGCAGGAAAACACACTATTTGTTTAAGGAAGTGAAATATGTCAAAAGGGGTTATTTTGATGTATTCCAGCGTTTTATGAACCAAAACTCAGAAATGCAGGCAAAACACAATATATGTCTAAGGAAGTGAAATATGTCAAAAGTGGGTTATTTTAGTGTATTCTAGCGTTTTATGCACCAAACTCATAAATGCAGGCAAAACACTATATTTGTTAAAACGTCTTATTCATGTGTTTTAAGGTGTTTTATGAAAAAAACTATCTCGATTGAAAATTGTGCTTATTCGTCATTTTACATTATTTTGCTTCAAAACGATAAAATTGATGAAAACAAGCTAGTATAGAGAATCCAAAGTAAAATTAAGAAAACGTGTAATTTAATCAGTTTTAGCTGTTTTCCACCAAAACACAGAAATGCTACGAAAACACACTATTTGTCTAAGGAACTGAAATATGTAAAAATGGGTTATTTTGGTGTATTCCAGCGTTTTATGCAACAAAACTCAGAATTGCAGGCAAAACACACTATTTGTCTAAGGAAGTGAAATATGTGAAAAGGGTTATTTTGGTGTATTCCAGCGTTTTATGTAACAAAACTCAGAATTGCAGGCAAAACACACTATTTGTCTAAGGTAGTGAAATATGTCAAAAGGGTTATTTTGGTGTATTCCAGCGTTTTATGTAACAAAACTCAGAATTGCAGGAAAACACACTATTTGTTTAAGGAAGTGAAATATGTCAAAAGGGGTTATTTTGATGTATTCCAGCGTTTTATGAACCAAAACTCAGAAATGCAGGCAAAACACAATATATGTCTAAGGAAGTGAAATATGTCAAAAGTGGGTTATTTTAGTGTATTCTAGCGTTTTATGCACCAAACTCATAAATGCAGGCAAAACACTATATTTGTTAAAACGTCTTATTCATGTGTTTTAAGGTGTTTTATGAAAAAAACTATCTCGATTGAAAATTGTGCTTATTCGTCATTTTACATTATTTTGCTTCAAAACGATAAAATTGATGAAAACAAGCTAGTATAGAGAATCCAAAGTAAAATTAAGAAAACGTGTAATTTAATCAGTTTTAGCTGTTTTCCACCAAAACACAGAAATGCTACGAAAACACACTATTTGTCTAAGGAACTGAAATATGTAAAAATGGGTTATTTTGGTGTATTCCAGCGTTTTATGCAACAAAACTCAGAATTGCAGGCAAAACACACTATTTGTCTAAGGAAGTGAAATATGTGAAAAAGGGTTATTTTGGTGTATTCCAGCGTTTTATGTAACAAAACTCAGAATTGCAGGCAAAACACACTATTTGTCTAAGGTAGTGAAATATGTCAAAAGGGGTTATTTTGGTGTATTCCAGCGTTTTATGTAACAAAACTCAGAATTGCAGGAAAACACACTATTTGTTTAAGGAAGTGAAATATGTCAAAAGGGGTTATTTTGATGTATTCCAGCGTTTTATGAACCAAAACTCAGAAATGCAGGCAAAACACAATATATGTCTAAGGAAGTGAAATATGTCAAAAGTGGGTTATTTTAGTGTATTCTAGCGTTTTATGCACCAAACTCATAAATGCAGGCAAAACACTATATTTGTTAAAACGTCTTATTCATGTGTTTTAAGGTGTTTTATGAAAAAAAACTATCTCGATTGAAAATTGTGCTTATTCGTCATTTTACATTATTTTGCTTCAAAACGATAAAATTGATGAAAACAAGCTAGTATAGAGAATCCAAAGTAAAATTAAGAAAACGTGTAATTTAATCAGTTTTAGCTGTTTTCCACCAAAACACAGAAATGCTACGAAAACACACTATTTGTCTAAGGAACTGAAATATGTAAAAATGGGTTATTTTGGTGTATTCCAGCGTTTTATGCAACAAAACTCAGAATTGCAGGCAAAACACACTATTTGTCTAAGGAAGTGAAATATGTGAAAAGGGTTATTTTGGTGTATTCCAGCGTTTTATGTAACAAAACTCAGAATTGCAGGCAAAACACACTATTTGTCTAAGGTAGTGAAATATGTCAAAAGGGTTATTTTGGTGTATTCCAGCGTTTTATGTAACAAAACTCAGAATTGCAGGAAAACACACTATTTGTTTAAGGAAGTGAAATATGTCAAAAGGGGTTATTTTGATGTATTCCAGCGTTTTATGAACCAAAACTCAGAAATGCAGGCAAAACACAATATATGTCTAAGGAAGTGAAATATGTCAAAAGTGGGTTATTTTAGTGTATTCTAGCGTTTTATGCACCAAACTCATAAATGCAGGCAAAACACTATATTTGTTAAAACGTCTTATTCATGTGTTTTAAGGTGTTTTATGAAAAAAACTATCTCGATTGAAAATTGTGCTTATTCGTCATTTTACATTATTTTGCTTCAAAACGATAAAATTGATGAAAACAAGCTAGTATAGAGAATCCAAAGTAAAATTAAGAAAAACGTGTAATTTAATCAGTTTTAGCTGTTTTCCACCAAAACACAGAAATGCTACGAAAACACACTATTTGTCTAAGGAACTGAAATATGTAAAAATGGGTTATTTTGGTGTATTCCAGCGTTTTATGCAACAAAACTCAGAATTGCAGGCAAAACACACTATTTGTCTAAGGAAGTGAAATATGTGAAAAAGGGTTATTTTGGTGTATTCCAGCGTTTTATGTAACAAAACTCAGAATTGCAGGCAAAACACACTATTTGTCTAAGGTAGTGAAATATGTCAAAAGGGTTATTTTGGTGTATTCCAGCGTTTTATGTAACAAAACTCAGAATTGCAGGAAAACACACTATTTGTTTAAGGAAGTGAAATATGTCAAAAGGGTTATTTTGATGTATTCCAGCGTTTTATGAACCAAAACTCAGAAATGCAGGCAAAACACAATATATGTCTAAGGAAGTGAAATATGTCAAAAGTGGGTTATTTTAGTGTATTCTAGCGTTTTATGCACCAAACTCATAAATGCAGGCAAAACACTATATTTGTTAAAACGTCTTATTCATGTGTTTTAAGGTGTTTTATGAAAAAAAACTATCTCGATTGAAAATTGTGCTTATTCGTCATTTTACATTATTTTGCTTCAAAACGATAAAATTGATGAAAACAAGCTAGTATAGAGAATCCAAAGTAAAATTAAGAAAAACGTG
>NW_025541564.1:419935-528437 GCF_017591435.1 Portunus trituberculatus | reverse complement strand
CTTAGACAAATAGTGTGTTTTGCCTGCAATTCTGAGTTTTGTTACATAAAACGCTGGAATACACCAAAATAACCCCTTTTTCACATATTTCACTTCCTTAGACAAATAGTGTGTTTTGCCTGCAATTCTGAGTTTTGTTGCATAAAACGTTGGAATACACCAATATAACCCATTTTTTACATATTTCAGTTCCTTAGACAAATAGTGTGTTTTCGTAGCATTTCTGTGTTTTGGTGGAAAACAGCTAAAAACTGATTAAATTACACGTTTTCTTAATTTTACTTTGGATTCTCTATACTAGCTTGTTTTCATCAATTTTATCGTTTTGAAGCAAAATAATGTAAAATAACGAATAAGCACAATTTTCAATCGAGATAGTTTTTTTCATAAAACACCTTAAAAACACATGAATAAGACGTTTAAACAAATATAGTGTTTTGCCTGCATTTATGAGTTTGGTGCATAAAACGCTAGAATACACTAAAATAACCCACTTTTGACATATTTCACATCCTCAGACATATATTGTGTTTTGCCTGCATTTCTGAGTTTTGGTTCATAAAACGCTGGAATACATCAAAATATCCCTTTTTTGACATATTTCACTTACTTAAACAAATAGTGTGTTTTCCCTGCAATTCTGAGTTTTGTTACATAAAACGCTGGAATACACCAAAATAACCCCTTTTGACATATTTCACTACCTTAGACAAATAGTGTGTTTTGCCTGCAATTCTGAGTTTTGTTACATAAAACGCTGGAATACACCAAAATAACCACTTTTTCACATATTTCATTTCCTTAGACAAATAGTGTGTTTTGCCTGCAATTCTGAGTTTTGTTGCATAAAACGTTGGAATACACCAATATAACCCATTTTTACATATTTCAGTTCCTTAGACAAATAGTGTGTTTTCGTAGCATTTCTGTGTTTTGGTGGAAAACAGCTAAAAACTGATTAATTTACACGTTTTTCTTAATTTTACTTTGGATTCTCTATACTAGCTTGTTTTCATCAATTTTATCGTTTTGAAGCAAAATAATGTAAAATGACGAATAAGCACAATTTTCAATCGAGATAGTTTTTTTCATAAAACACCTTAAAAACACATGAATAAGACGTTTTAACAAATATAGTGTTTTGCCTGCATTTATGAGTTTGGTGCATAAAACGCTAGAATACACTAAAATAACCCACTTTTGACATATTTCACTTCCTTAGACATATATTGTGTTTTGCCTGCATTTCTGAGTTTTGGTTCATAAAACGCTGGAATACATCAAAATAACCCCTTTTGACATATTTCACTTCCTTAAACAAATAGTGTGTTTTCCCTGCAATTCTGAGTTTTGTTACATAAAACGCTGAAATACACCAAAATAACCCCTTTTTGACATATTTCACTACCTTAGACAAATAGTGTGTTTTGCCTGCAATTCTGAGTTTTGTTACATAAAACGCTGGAATACACCAAAATAACCCCTTTTCACATATTTCACTTCCTTAGACAAATAGTGTGTTTTGCCTGCAATTCTGAGTTTTGTTGCATAAAACGCTGGAATACACCAAAATAACCCATTTTTTACATATTTCAGTTCCTTAGACAAATAGTGTGTTTTCGTAGCATTTCTGTGTTTTGGTGGAAAACAGCTAAAACTGATTAAATTACACGTTTTCTTAATTTTACTTTGGATTCTCTATACTAGCTTGTTTTCATCAATTTTATCGTTTTGAAGCAAAATAATGTAAAATGACGAATAAGCACAATTTTCAATCGAGATAGTTTTTTTTCATAAAACACCTTAAAACACATGAATAAGACGTTTTAACAAATATAGTGTTTTGCCTGCATTTATGAGTTTGGTGCATAAAACGCTAGAATACACTAAAATAACCCACTTTTGACATATTTCACTTCCTTAGACATATATTGTGTTTTGCCTGCATTTCTGAGTTTTGGTTCATAAAACGCTGGAATACATCAAAATAACCCTTTTGACATATTTCACTTCCTTAGACAAATAGTGTGTTTTGCCTGCAATTCTGAGTTTTGTTACATAAAACGCTGGAATACACCAAAATAACCCTTTTCACATATTTCACTGTGTTTTTAAGGTGTTTTATGAAAAAAACTATCTCGATTGAAAATTGTGCTTATTCGTCATTTTACATTATTTTGCTTCAAAACGATAAAATTGATGAAAACAAGCTAGTATAGAGAATCCAAAGTAAAATTAAGAAAAACGTGTAATTTAATCAGTTTTAGCTGTTTTCCACCAAAACACAGAAATGCTACGAAAACACACTATTTGTCTAAGGAACTGAAATATGTAAAAATGGGTTATTTTGGTGTATTCCAGCGTTTTATGCAACAAAACTCAGAATTGCAGGCAAAACACACTATTTGTCTAAGGAAGTGAAATATGTGAAAAAGGGGTTATTTTGGTGTATTCCAGCGTTTTATGTAACAAAACTCAGAATTGCAGGCAAAACACACTATTTGTCTAAGGTAGTGAAATATGTCAAAAGGGGTTATTTTGGTGTATTCCAGCGTTTTATGTAACAAAACTCAGAATTGCAGGGAAAACACACTATTTGTTTAAGGAAGTGAAATATGTCAAAAAGGGTTATTTTGATGTATTCCAGCGTTTTATGAACCAAAACTCAGAAATGCAGGCAAAACACAATATATGTCTAAGGAAGTGAAATATGTCAAAAGTGGGTTATTTTAGTGTATTCTAGCGTTTTATGCACCAAACTCATAAATGCAGGCAAAACACTATATTTGTTTAAACGTCTTATTCATGTGTTTTTAAGGTGTTTTATGAAAAAAAACTATCTCGATTGAAAATTGTGCTTATTCGTCATTTTACATTATTTTGCTTCAAAACGATAAAATTGATGAAAACAAGCTAGTATAGAGAATCCAAAGTAAAATTAAGAAAAACGTGTAATTTAATCAGTTTTAGCTGTTTTCCACCAAAACACAGAAATGCTACGAAAACACACTATTTGTCTAAGGAACTGAAATATGTAAAAAATGGGTTATTTTGGTGTATTCCAGCGTTTTATGCAACAAAACTCAGAATTGCAGGCAAAACACACTATTTGTCTAAGGAAGTGAAATATGTGAAAAAGGGGTTATTTTGGTGTATTCCAGCGTTTTATGTAACAAAACTCAGAATTGCAGGCAAAACACACTATTTGTCTAAGGTAGTGAAATATGTCAAAAAGGGGTTATTTTGGTGTATTCCAGCGTTTTATGTAACAAAACTCAGAATTGCAGGAAAACACACTATTTGTTTAAGGAAGTGAAATATGTCAAAAGGGTTATTTTGATGTATTCCAGCGTTTTATGAACCAAAACTCAGAAATGCAGGCAAAACACAATATATGTCTAAGGAAGTGAAATATGTCAAAAGTGGGTTATTTTAGTGTATTCTAGCGTTTTATGCACCAAACTCATAAATGCAGGCAAAACACTATATTTGTTTAAACGTCTTATTCATGTGTTTTAAGGTGTTTTATGAAAAAAAACTATCTCGATTGAAAATTGTGCTTATTCGTCATTTTACATTATTTTGCTTCAAAACGATAAAATTGATGAAAACAAGCTAGTATAGAGAATCCAAAGTAAAATTAAGAAAAACGTGTAATTTAATCAGTTTTTAGCTGTTTTCCACCAAAACACAGAAATGCTACGAAAACACACTATTTGTCTAAGGAACTGAAATATGTAAAAATGGGTTATTTTGGTGTATTCCAGCGTTTTATGCAACAAAATTTAGAATTGCAGGCAAAACACACTATTTGTCTAAGGAAGTGAAATATGTGAAAAAGGGTTATTTTGGTGTATTCCAGCGTTTTATGTAACAAAACTCAGAATTGCAGGCAAAACACACTATTTGTCAAAGGTAGTGAAATATGTCAAAAAGGGTTATTTTGGTGTATTCCAGCGTTTTATGTAACAAAACTCAGAATTGCAGGGAAAACACACTATTTGTTTAAGGAAGTGAAATATGTCAAAAAGGGGTTATTTTGATGTATTCCAGCGTTTTATGAACCAAAACTCAGAAATGCAGGCAAAACACAATATATGTCTAAGGAAGTGAAATATGTCAAAAGTGGGTTATTTTAGTGTATTCTAGCGTTTTATGCACCAAACTCATAAATGCAGGCAAAACACTATATTTGTTTAAACGTCTTATTCATGTGTTTTAAGGTGTTTTATGAAAAAAAACTATCTCGATTGAAAATTGTGCTTATTCGTCATTTTACATTATTTTGCTTCAAAACGATAAAATTGATGAAAACAAGCTAGTATAGAGAATCCAAAGTAAAATTAAGAAAAACGTGTAATTTAATCAGTTTTAGCTGTTTTCCACCAAAACACAGAAATGCTACGAAAACACACTATTTGTCTAAGGAACTGAAATATGTAAAAATGGGTTATTTTGGTGTATTCCAGCGTTTTATGCAACAAAACTCAGAATTGCAGGCAAAACACACTATTTGTCTAAGGAAGTGAAATATGTGAAAAAGGGGTTATTTTGGTGTATTCCAGCGTTTTATGTAACAAAACTCAGAATTGCAGGCAAAACACACTATTTGTCTAAGGTAGTGAAATATGTCAAAAGGGGTTATTTTGGTGTATTCCAGCGTTTTATGTAACAAAACTCAGAATTGCAGGGAAAACACACTATTTGTTTAAGGAAGTGAAATATGTCAAAAAGGGTTATTTTGATGTATTCCAGCGTTTTATGAACCAAAACTCAGAAATGCAGGCAAAACACAATATATGTCTAAGGAAGTGAAATATGTCAAAAGTGGGTTATTTTAGTGTATTCTAGCGTTTTATGCACCAAACTCATAAATGCAGGCAAAACACTATATTTGTTTAAACGTCTTATTCATGTGTTTTAAGGTGTTTTATGAAAAAAAACTATCTCGATTGAAAATTGTGCTTATTCGTCATTTTACATTATTTTGCTTCAAAACGATAAAATTGATGAAAACAAGCTAGTATAGAGAATCCAAAGTAAAATTAAGAAAAACGTGTAATTTAATCAGTTTTAGCTGTTTTCCACCAAAACACAGAAATGCTACGAAAACACACTATTTGTCTAAGGAACTGAAATATGTAAAAATGGGTTATTTTGGTGTATTCCAGCGTTTTATGCAACAAAACTCAGAATTGCAGGCAAAACACACTATTTGTCTAAGGAAGTGAAATATGTGAAAAAGGGGTTATTTTGGTGTATTCCAGCGTTTTATGTAACAAAACTCAGAATTGCAGGCAAAACACACTATTTGTCTAAGGTAGTGAAATATGTCAAAAGGGGTTATTTTGGTGTATTCCAGCGTTTTATGTAACAAAACTCAGAATTGCAGGGAAAACACACTATTTGTTTAAGGAAGTGAAATATGTCAAAAAGGGTTATTTTGATGTATTCCAGCGTTTTATGAACCAAAACTCAGAAATGCAGGCAAAACACAATATATGTCTAAGGAAGTGAAATATGTCAAAAGTGGGTTATTTTAGTGTATTCTAGCGTTTTATGCACCAAACTCATAAATGCAGGCAAAACACTATATTTGTTTAAACGTCTTATTCATGTGTTTTTAAGGTGTTTTATGAAAAAAAACTATCTCGATTGAAAATTGTGCTTATTCGTCATTTTACATTATTTTGCTTCAAAACGATAAAATTGATGAAAACAAGCTAGTATAGAGAATCCAAAGTAAAATTAAGAAAAACGTGTAATTTAATCAGTTTTAGCTGTTTTCCACCAAAACACAGAAATGCTACGAAAACACACTATTTGTCTAAGGAACTGAAATATGTAAAAATGGGTTATATTGGTGTATTCCAGCGTTTTATGCAACAAAACTCAGAATTGCAGGCAAAACACACTATTTGTCTAAGGAAGTGAAATATGTGAAAAAGGGGTTATTTTGGTGTATTCCAGCGTTTTATGTAACAAAACTCAGAATTGCAGGCAAAACACACTATTTGTCTAAGGTAGTGAAATATGTCAAAAGGGTTATTTTGGTGTATTCCAGCGTTTTATGTAACAAAACTCAGAATTGCAGGAAAACACACTATTTGTTTAAGGAAGTGAAATATGTCAAAAGGGTTATTTTGATGTATTCCAGCGTTTTATGAACCAAAACTCAGAAATGCAGGCAAAACACAATATATGTCTAAGGAAGTGAAATATGTCAAAAGTGGGTTATTTTAGTGTATTCTAGCGTTTTATGCACCAAACTCATAAATGCAGGCAAAACACTATATTTGTTTAAACGTCTTATTCATGTGTTTTAAGGTGTTTTATGAAAAAAAACTATCTCGATTGAAAATTGTGCTTATTCGTCATTTTACATTATTTTGCTTCAAAACGATAAAATTGATGAAAACAAGCTAGTATAGAGAATCCAAAGTAAAATTAAGAAAAACGTGTAATTTAATCAGTTTTAGCTGTTTTCCACCAAAACACAGAAATGCTACGAAAACACACTATTTGTCTAAGGAACTGAAATATGTAAAAATGGGTTATTTTGGTGTATTCCAGCGTTTTATGCAACAAAACTCAGAATTGCAGGCAAAACACACTATTTGTCTAAGGAAGTGAAATATGTGAAAAAGGGGTTATTTTGGTGTATTCCAGCGTTTTATGTAACAAAACTCAGAATTGCAGGCAAAACACACTATTTGTCTAAGGTAGTGAAATATGTCAAAAGGGGTTATTTTGGTGTATTCCAGCGTTTTATGTAACAAAACTCAGAATTGCAGGGAAAACACACTATTTGTTTAAGGAAGTGAAATATGTCAAAAGGGGTTATTTTGATGTATTCCAGCGTTTTATGAACCAAAACTCAGAAATGCAGGCAAAACACAATATATGTCTAAGGAAGTGAAATATGTCAAAAGTGGGTTATTTTAGTGTATTCTAGCGTTTTATGCACCAAACTCATAAATGCAGGCAAAACACTATATTTGTTTAAACGTCTTATTCATGTGTTTTAAGGTGTTTTATGAAAAAAAACTATCTCGATTGAAAATTGTGCTTATTCGTCATTTTACATTATTTTGCTTCAAAACGATAAAATTGATGAAAACAAGCTAGTATAGAGAATCCAAAGTAAAATTAAGAAAAACGTGTAATTTAATCAGATTTTAGCTGTTTTCCACCAAAACACAGAAATGCTATGAAAACACACTATTTGTCTAAAGAACTGAAATATGTTAAAAATGGGTTATTTTGGGTTATTCCAGCGTTTTATGCAAAAAAACTCAGAATTGTCGGCAAAACACACTATTTGTCTAAGGAAGTGAAATATGTCAAAAAGGGGTTATTTTGGTGTATTCCAGCGTTTTATGTAACAAAACTCAGAATTGAAAGCAAAACACACTATTTGTCTAAGGTAGTGAAATATGTCAAAAAGGGTTATTTTGGTGTATTCCAGCGTTTTATGTAACAAAACTCAGAATTGAAGGGAAAACACACTATTTGTTTAAGGAAGTGAAATATGTCAAAAAGGGTTATTTTGATGTATTCCAGCGTTTTATGAACCAAAACTCAGAAATGCAGGCAAAACACAATATATGTCTAAGGAAGTGAAATATGTCAAAAGTGGGTTATTTTAGTGTATTGAAGCGTTTTATGCACCAAACTCATAAATGCAGGCAAAACACTATATTTGTTAAAACTTCTTATTCATGTGTTTTTAAGGTGTTTTATGAAAAAAAACTATCTCGATTGAAAATTGTGCTTATTCGTCATTTTACATTATTTTGCTTTCAAAACGATAAAATTGATGAAAACAAGCTAGTATAGAGAATCCAAAGTAAAATTAAGAAAAACGTGTAATTTAATCAGATTTTACCTGTTTTCCACCAAAACACAGAAATGCTACGAAAACACACTATTTGTCTAAGGAACTGAAATATGTAAAAAAATGGGTTATTTTGGTGTATTCCAGCGTTTTATGCAACAAAACTCAGAATTGCAGGCAAAACACACTATTTGTCTAAGGAAGTGAAATATGTGAAAAAGGGGTTATTTTGGTGTATTCCAGCGTTTTATGTAACAAAACTCAGAATTGCAGGGAAAACACACTATTTGTTTAAGGAAGTGAAATATGTCAAAAGGGGTTATTTTGATGTATTCCAGCGTTTTATGAACCAAAACTCAGAAATGCAGGCAAAACACAATATATGTCTAAGGAAGTGAAATATGTCAAAAGTGGGTTATTTTAGTGTATTCTAGCGTTTTATGCACCAAACTCATAAATGCAGGCAAAACACTATATTTGTTTAAACGTCTTATTCATGTGTTTTAAGGTGTTTTATGAAAAAAAACTATCTCGATTGAAAATTGTGCTTATTCGTCATTTTACATTATTTTGCTTCAAAACGATAAAATTGATGAAAACAAGCTAGTATAGAGAATCCAAAGTAAAATTAAGAAAAACGTGTAATTTAATCAGTTTTAGCTGTTTTCCACCAAAACACAGAAATGCTACGAAAACACACTATTTGTCTAAGGAACTGAAATATGTAAAAATGGGTTATTTTGGTGTATTCCAGCGTTTTATGCAACAAAACTCAGAATTGCAGGCAAAACACACTATTTGTCTAAGGAAGTGAAATATGTGAAAAAGGGGTTATTTTGGTGTATTCCAGCGTTTTATGTAACAAAACTCAGAATTGCAGGCAAAACACACTATTTGTCTAAGGTAGTGAAATATGTCAAAAGGGTTATTTTGGTGTATTCCAGCGTTTTATGTAACAAAACTCAGAATTGCAGGAAAACACACTATTTGTTTAAGGAAGTGAAATATGTCAAAAGGGTTATTTTGATGTATTCCAGCGTTTTATGAACCAAAACTCAGAAATGCAGGCAAAACACAATATATGTCTAAGGAAGTGAAATATGTCAAAAGTGGGTTATTTTAGTGTATTCTAGCGTTTTATGCACCAAACTCATAAATGCAGGCAAAACACTATATTTGTTTAAACGTCTTATTCATGTGTTTTAAGGTGTTTTATGAAAAAAAACTATCTCGATTGAAAATTGTGCTTATTCGTCATTTTACATTATTTTGCTTCAAAACGATAAAATTGATGAAAACAAGCTAGTATAGAGAATCCAAAGTAAAATTAAGAAAAACGTGTAATTTAATCAGTTTTAGCTGTTTTCCACCAAAACACAGAAATGCTACGAAAACACACTATTTGTCTAAGGAACTGAAATATGTAAAAATGGGTTATTTTGGTGTATTCCAGCGTTTTATGCAACAAAACTCAGAATTGCAGGCAAAACACACTATTTGTCTAAGGAAGTGAAATATGTGAAAAAGGGGTTATTTTGGTGTATTCCAGCGTTTTATGTAACAAAACTCAGAATTGCAGGCAAAACACACTATTTGTCTAAGGTAGTGAAATATGTCAAAAGGGGTTATTTTGGTGTATTCCAGCGTTTTATGTAACAAAACTCAGAATTGCAGGGAAAACACACTATTTGTTTAAGGAAGTGAAATATGTCAAAAGGGTTATTTTGATGTATTCCAGCGTTTTATGAACCAAAACTCAGAAATGCAGGCAAAACACAATATATGTCTAAGGAAGTGAAATATGTCAAAAGTGGGTTATTTTAGTGTATTCTAGCGTTTTATGCACCAAACTCATAAATGCAGGCAAAACACTATATTTGTTTAAACGTCTTATTCATGTGTTTTAAGGTGTTTTATGAAAAAAACTATCTCGATTGAAAATTGTGCTTATTCGTCATTTTACATTATTTTGCTTCAAAACGATAAAATTGATGAAAACAAGCTAGTATAGAGAATCCAAAGTAAAATTAAGAAAAACGTGTAATTTAATCAGATTTTAGCTGTTTTCCACCAAAACACAGAAATGCTACGAAAACACACTATTTGTCTAAGGAACTGAAATATGTAAAAATGGGTTATTTTGGTGTATTCCAGCGTTTTATGCAACAAAACTCAGAATTGCAGGCAAAACACACTATTTGTCTAAGGAAGTGAAATATGTGAAAAAGGGGTTATTTTGGTGTATTCCAGCGTTTTATGTAACAAAACTCAGAATTGCAGGCAAAACACACTATTTGTCTAAGGTAGTGAAATATGTCAAAAGGGGTTATTTTGGTGTATTCCAGCGTTTTATGTAACAAAACTCAGAATTGCAGGAAAACACACTATTTGTTTAAGGAAGTGAAATATGTCAAAAGGGTTATTTTGATGTATTCCAGCGTTTTATGAACCAAAACTCAGAAATGCAGGCAAAACACAATATATGTCTAAGGAAGTGAAATATGTCAAAAGTGGGTTATTTTAGTGTATTCTAGCGTTTTATGCACCAAACTCATAAATGCAGGCAAAACACTATATTTGTTTAAACGTCTTATTCATGTGTTTTAAGGTGTTTTATGAAAAAAAACTATCTCGATTGAAAATTGTGCTTATTCGTCATTTTACATTATTTTGCTTCAAAACGATAAAATTGATGAAAACAAGCTAGTATAGAGAATCCAAAGTAAAATTAAGAAAAACGTGTAATTTAATCAGTTTTAGCTGTTTTCCACCAAAACACAGAAATGCTACGAAAACACACTATTTGTCTAAGGAACTGAAATATGTAAAAATGGGTTATTTTGGTGTATTCCAGCGTTTTATGCAACAAAACTCAGAATTGCAGGCAAAACACACTATTTGTCTAAGGAAGTGAAATATGTGAAAAAGGGTTATTTTGGTGTATTCCAGCGTTTTATGTAACAAAACTCAGAATTGCAGGCAAAACACACTATTTGTCTAAGGTAGTGAAATATGTCAAAAGGGTTATTTTGGTGTATTCCAGCGTTTTATGTAACAAAACTCAGAATTGCAGGAAAACACACTATTTGTTTAAGGAAGTGAAATATGTCAAAAGGGTTATTTTGATGTATTCCAGCGTTTTATGAACCAAAACTCAGAAATGCAGGCAAAACACAATATATGTCTAAGGAAGTGAAATATGTCAAAAGTGGGTTATTTTAGTGTATTCTAGCGTTTTATGCACCAAACTCATAAATGCAGGCAAAACACTATATTTGTTTAAACGTCTTATTCATGTGTTTTAAGGTGTTTTATGAAAAAAAACTATCTCGATTGAAAATTGTGCTTATTCGTCATTTTACATTATTTTGCTTCAAAACGATAAAATTGATGAAAACAAGCTAGTATAGAGAATCCAAAGTAAAATTAAGAAAAACGTGTAATTTAATCAGTTTTAGCTGTTTTCCACCAAAACACAGAAATGCTACGAAAACACACTATTTGTCTAAGGAACTGAAATATGTAAAAATGGGTTATTTTGGTGTATTCCAGCGTTTTATGCAACAAAACTCAGAATTGCAGGCAAAACACACTATTTGTCTAAGGAAGTGAAATATGTGAAAAAGGGGTTATTTTGGTGTATTCCAGCGTTTTATGTAACAAAACTCAGAATTGCAGGCAAAACACACTATTTGTCTAAGGTAGTGAAATATGTCAAAAGGGGTTATTTTGGTGTATTCCAGCGTTTTATGTAACAAAACTCAGAATTGCAGGGAAAACACACTATTTGTTTAAGGAAGTGAAATATGTCAAAATGGGGTTATTTTGATGTATTCCAGCGTTTTATGAACCAAAACTCAGAAATGCAGGCAAAACACAATATATGTCTAAGGAAGTGAAATATGTCAAAAGTGGGTTATTTTAGTGTATTCTAGCGTTTTATGCACCAAACTCATAAATGCAGGCAAAACACTATATTTGTTTAAACGTCTTATTCATGTGTTTTTAAGGTGTTTTATGAAAAAAAACTATCTCGATTGAAAATTGTGCTTATTCGTCATTTTACATTATTTTGCTTCAAAACGATAAAATTGATGAAAACAAGCTAGTATAGAGAATCCAAAGTAAAATTAAGAAAAACGTGTAATTTAATCAGTTTTAGCTGTTTTCCACCAAAACACAGAAATGCTACGAAAACACACTATTTGTCTAAGGAACTGAAATATGTAAAAATGGGTTATTTTGGTGTATTCCAGCGTTTTATGCAACAAAACTCAGAATTGCAGGCAAAACACACTATTTGTCTAAGGAAGTGAAATATGTGAAAAAGGGGTTATTTTGGTGTATTCCAGCGTTTTATGTAACAAAACTCAGAATTGCAGGCAAAACACACTATTTGTCTAAGGTAGTGAAATATGTCAAAAGGGGTTATTTTGGTGTATTCCAGCGTTTTATGTAACAAAACTCAGAATTGCAGGGAAAACACACTATTTGTTTAAGGAAGTGAAATATGTCAAAAGGGTTATTTTGATGTATTCCAGCGTTTTATGAACCAAAACTCAGAAATGCAGGCAAAACACAATATATGTCTAAGGAAGTGAAATATGTCAAAAGTGGGTTATTTTAGTGTATTCTAGCGTTTTATGCACCAAACTCATAAATGCAGGCAAAACACTATATTTGTTTAAACGTCTTATTCATGTGTTTTAAGGTGTTTTATGAAAAAAAACTATCTCGATTGAAAATTGTGCTTATTCGTCATTTTACATTATTTTGCTTCAAAACGATAAAATTGATGAAAACAAGCTAGTATAGAGAATCCAAAGTAAAATTAAGAAAAACGTGTAATTTAATCAGTTTTAGCTGTTTTCCACCAAAACACAGAAATGCTACGAAAACACACTATTTGTCTAAGGAACTGAAATATGTAAAAATGGGTTATTTTGGTGTATTCCAGCGTTTTATGCAACAAAACTCAGAATTGCAGGCAAAACACACTATTTGTCTAAGGAAGTGAAATATGTGAAAAAGGGTTATTTTGGTGTATTCCAGCGTTTTATGTAACAAAACTCAGAATTGCAGGCAAAACACACTATTTGTCTAAGGTAGTGAAATATGTCAAAAGGGTTATTTTGGTGTATTCCAGCGTTTTATGTAACAAAACTCAGAATTGCAGGAAAACACACTATTTGTTTAAGGAAGTGAAATATGTCAAAAGGGTTATTTTGATGTATTCCAGCGTTTTATGAACCAAAACTCAGAAATGCAGGCAAAACACAATATATGTCTAAGGAAGTGAAATATGTCAAAAGTGGGTTATTTTAGTGTATTCTAGCGTTTTATGCACCAAACTCATAAATGCAGGCAAAACACTATATTTGTTTAAACGTCTTATTCATGTGTTTTAAGGTGTTTTATGAAAAAAAACTATCTCGATTGAAAATTGTGCTTATTCGTCATTTTACATTATTTTGCTTCAAAACGATAAAATTGATGAAAACAAGCTAGTATAGAGAATCCAAAGTAAAATTAAGAAAAACGTGTAATTTAATCAGATTTTAGCTGTTTTCCACCAAAACACAGAAATGCTACGAAAACACACTATTTGTCTAAGGAACTGAAATATGTAAAAATGGGTTATTTTGGTGTATTCCAGCGTTTTATGCAACAAAACTCAGAATTGCAGGCAAAACACACTATTTGTCTAAGGAAGTGAAATATGTGAAAAAGGGGTTATTTTGGTGTATTCCAGCGTTTTATGTAACAAAACTCAGAATTGCAGGCAAAACACACTATTTGTCTAAGGTAGTGAAATATGTCAAAAGGGTTATTTTGGTGTATTCCAGCGTTTTATGTAACAAAACTCAGAATTGCAGGAAAACACACTATTTGTTTAAGGAAGTGAAATATGTCAAAAGGGTTATTTTGATGTATTCCAGCGTTT
Source organism: Portunus trituberculatus (assembly GCF_017591435.1). Classification (NCBI taxonomy): domain Eukaryota; kingdom Metazoa; phylum Arthropoda; class Malacostraca; order Decapoda; family Portunidae; genus Portunus; species Portunus trituberculatus. Next base: position 514,656 of record NW_025541564.1, on the reverse strand, counting down.
TATGAACCAAAACTCAGAAATGCAGGCAAAACACAATATATGTCTAAGGAAGTGAAATATGTCAAAAGTGGGTTATTTTAGTGTATTCTAGCGTTTTATGCACCAAACTCATAAATGCAGGCAAAACACTATATTTGTTTAAACGTCTTATTCATGTGTTTTAAGGTGTTTTATGAAAAAAAACTATCTCGATTGAAAATTGTGCTTATTCGTCATTTTACATTATTTTGCTTCAAAACGATAAAATTGATGAAAACAAGCTAGTATAGAGAATCCAAAGTAAAATTAAGAAAAACGTGTAATTTAATCAGTTTTAGCTGTTTTCCACCAAAACACAGAAATGCTACGAAAACACACTATTTGTCTAAGGAACTGAAATATGTAAAAATGGGTTATTTTGGTGTATTCCAGCGTTTTATGCAACAAAACTCAGAATTGCAGGCAAAACACACTATTTGTCTAAGGAAGTGAAATATGTGAAAAAGGGGTTATTTTGGTGTATTCCAGCGTTTTATGTAACAAAACTCAGAATTGCAGGCAAAACACACTATTTGTCTAAGGTAGTGAAATATGTCAAAAGGGTTATTTTGGTGTATTCCAGCGTTTTATGTAACAAAACTCAGAATTGCAGGAAAACACACTATTTGTTTAAGGAAGTGAAATATGTCAAAAGGGTTATTTTGATGTATTCCAGCGTTTTATGAACCAAAACTCAGAAATGCAGGCAAAACACAATATATGTCTAAGGAAGTGAAATATGTCAAAAGTGGGTTATTTTAGTGTATTCTAGCGTTTTATGCACCAAACTCATAAATGCAGGCAAAACACTATATTTGTTTAAACGTCTTATTCATGTGTTTTAAGGTGTTTTATGAAAAAAAACTATCTCGATTGAAAATTGTGCTTATTCGTCATTTTACATTATTTTGCTTCAAAACGATAAAATTGATGAAAACAAGCTAGTATAGAGAATCCAAAGTAAAATTAAGAAAAACGTGTAATTTAATCAGTTTTAGCTGTTTTCCACCAAAACACAGAAATGCTACGAAAACACACTATTTGTCTAAGGAACTGAAATATGTAAAAATGGGTTATTTTGGTGTATTCCAGCGTTTTATGCAACAAAACTCAGAATTGCAGGCAAAACACACTATTTGTCTAAGGAAGTGAAATATGTGAAAAAGGGTTATTTTGGTGTATTCCAGCGTTTTATGTAACAAAACTCAGAATTGCAGGCAAAACACACTATTTGTCTAAGGTAGTGAAATATGTCAAAAGGGTTATTTTGGTGTATTCCAGCGTTTTATGTAACAAAACTCAGAATTGCAGGAAAACACACTATTTGTTTAAGGAAGTGAAATATGTCAAAAGGGTTATTTTGATGTATTCCAGCGTTTTATGAACCAAAACTCAGAAATGCAGGCAAAACACAATATATGTCTAAGGAAGTGAAATATGTCAAAAGTGGGTTATTTTAGTGTATTCTAGCGTTTTATGCACCAAACTCATAAATGCAGGCAAAACACTATATTTGTTTAAACGTCTTATTCATGTGTTTTAAGGTGTTTTATGAAAAAAAACTATCTCGATTGAAAATTGTGCTTATTCGTCATTTTACATTATTTTGCTTCAAAACGATAAAATTGATGAAAACAAGCTAGTATAGAGAATCCAAAGTAAAATTAAGAAAAACGTGTAATTTAATCAGTTTTAGCTGTTTTCCACCAAAACACAGAAATGCTACGAAAACACACTATTTGTCTAAGGAACTGAAATATGTAAAAATGGGTTATTTTGGTGTATTCCAGCGTTTTATGCAACAAAACTCAGAATTGCAGGCAAAACACACTATTTGTCTAAGGAAGTGAAATATGTGAAAAAGGGGTTATTTTGGTGTATTCCAGCGTTTTATGTAACAAAACTCAGAATTGCAGGCAAAACACACTATTTGTCTAAGGTAGTGAAATATGTCAAAAGGGTTATTTTGGTGTATTCCAGCGTTTTATGTAACAAAACTCAGAATTGCAGGGAAAACACACTATTTGTTTAAGGAAGTGAAATATGTCAAAAAGGGTTATTTTGATGTATTCCAGCGTTTTATGAACCAAAACTCAGAAATGCAGGCAAAACACAATATATGTCTAAGGAAGTGAAATATGTCAAAAGTGGGTTATTTTAGTGTATTCTAGCGTTTTATGCACCAAACTCATAAATGCAGGCAAAACACTATATTTGTTTAAACGTCTTATTCATGTGTTTTAAGGTGTTTTATGAAAAAAAACTATCTCGATTGAAAATTGTGCTTATTCGTCATTTTACATTATTTTGCTTCAAAACGATAAAATTGATGAAAACAAGCTAGTATAGAGAATCCAAAGTAAAATTAAGAAAAACGTGTAATTTAATCAGTTTTAGCTGTTTTCCACCAAAACACAGAAATGCTACGAAAACACACTATTTGTCTAAGGAACTGAAATATGTAAAAATGGGTTATTTTGGTGTATTCCAGCGTTTTATGCAACAAAACTCAGAATTGCAGGCAAAACACACTATTTGTCTAAGGAAGTGAAATATGTGAAAAAGGGGTTATTTTGGTGTATTCCAGCGTTTTATGTAACAAAACTCAGAATTGCAGGGAAAACACACTATTTGTTTAAGGAAGTGAAATATGTCAGAAAGGGTTTATTTTGATGTATTCCAGCGTTTTATGAACCAAAACTCAGAAATGCAGGCAAAACACAATATATGTCTAAGGAAGTGAAATATGTCAAAAGTGGGTTATTTTAGTGTATTCTAGCGTTTTATGCACCAAACTCATAAATGCAGGCAAAACACTATATTTGTTTAAACGTCTTATTCATGTGTTTTAAGGTGTTTTATGAAAAAAAACTATCTCGATTGAAAATTGTGCTTATTCGTCATTTTACATTATTTTGCTTCAAAACGATAAAATTGATGAAAACAAGCTAGTATAGAGAATCCAAAGTAAAATTAAGAAAAACGTGTAATTTAATCAGATTTTAGCTGTTTTCCACCAAAACACAGAAATGCTACGAAAACACACTATTTGTCTAAGGAACTGAAATATGTAAAAATGGGTTATTTTGGTGTATTCCAGCGTTTTATGCAACAAAACTCAGAATTGCAGGCAAAACACACTATTTGTCTAAGGAAGTGAAATATGTGAAAAAGGGGTTATTTTGGTGTATTCCAGCGTTTTATGTAACAAAACTCAGAATTGCAGGCAAAACACACTATTTGTCTAAGGTAGTGAAATATGTCAAAAAGGGTTATTTTGGTGTATTCCAGCGTTTTATGTAACAAAACTCAGAATTGCAGGAAAACACACTATTTGTTTAAGGAAGTGAAATATGTCAAAAGGGGTTATTTTGATGTATTCCAGCGTTTTATGAACCAAAACTCAGAAATGCAGGCAAAACACAATATATGTCTAAGGAAGTGAAATATGTCAAAAGTGGGTTATTTTAGTGTATTCTAGCGTTTTATGCACCAAACTCATAAATGCAGGCAAAACACTATATTTGTTTAAACGTCTTATTCATGTGTTTTAAGGTGTTTTATGAAAAAAAACTATCTCGATTGAAAATTGTGCTTATTCGTCATTTTACATTATTTTGCTTCAAAACGATAAAATTGATGAAAACAAGCTAGTATAGAGAATCCAAAGTAAAATTAAGAAAAACGTGTAATTTAATCAGTTTTAGCTGTTTTCCACCAAAACACAGAAATGCTACGAAAACACACTATTTGTCTAAGGAACTGAAATATGTAAAAATGGGTTATTTTGGTGTATTCCAGCGTTTTATGCAACAAAACTCAGAATTGCAGGCAAAACACACTATTTGTCTAAGGAAGTGAAATATGTGAAAAAGGGGTTATTTTGGTGTATTCCAGCGTTTTATGTAACAAAACTCAGAATTGCAGGCAAAACACACTATTTGTCTAAGGTAGTGAAATATGTCAAAAGGGGTTATTTTGGTGTATTCCAGCGTTTTATGTAACAAAACTCAGAATTGCAGGGAAAACACACTATTTGTTTAAGGAAGTGAAATATGTCAAAAGGGGTTATTTTGATGTATTCCAGCGTTTTATGAACCAAAACTCAGAAATGCAGGCAAAACACAATATATGTCTAAGGAAGTGAAATATGTCAAAAGTGGGTTATTTTAGTGTATTCTAGCGTTTTATGCACCAAACTCATAAATGCAGGCAAAACACTATATTTGTTTAAACGTCTTATTCATGTGTTTTAAGGTGTTTTATGAAAAAAAACTATCTCGATTGAAAATTGTGCTTATTCGTCATTTTACATTATTTTGCTTCAAAACGATAAAATTGATGAAAACAAGCTAGTATAGAGAATCCAAAGTAAAATTAAGAAAAACGTGTAATTTAATCAGTTTTAGCTGTTTTCCACCAAAACACAGAAATGCTACGAAAACACACTATTTGTCTAAGGAACTGAAATATGTAAAAATGGGTTATTTTGGTGTATTCCAGCGTTTTATGCAACAAAACTCAGAATTGCAGGCAAAACACACTATTTGTCTAAGGAAGTGAAATATGTGAAAAAGGGGTTATTTTGGTGTATTCCAGCGTTTTATGTAACAAAACTCAGAATTGCAGGCAAAACACACTATTTGTCTAAGGTAGTGAAATATGTCAAAAGGGGTTATTTTGGTGTATTCCAGCGTTTTATGTAACAAAACTCAGAATTGCAGGGAAAACACACTATTTGTTTAAGGAAGTGAAATATGTCAAAAAGGGTTATTTTGATGTATTCCAGCGTTTTATGAACCAAAACTCAGAAATGCAGGCAAAACACAATATATGTCTAAGGAAGTGAAATATGTCAAAAGTGGGTTATTTTAGTGTATTCTAGCGTTTTATGCACCAAACTCATAAATGCAGGCAAAACACTATATTTGTTTAAACGTCTTATTCATGTGTTTTTAAGGTGTTTTATGAAAAAAAACTATCTCGATTGAAAATTGTGCTTATTCGTCATTTTACATTATTTTGCTTCAAAACGATAAAATTGATGAAAACAAGCTAGTATAGAGAATCCAAAGTAAAATTAAGAAAAACGTGTAATTTAATCAGTTTTAGCTGTTTTCCACCAAAACACAGAAATGCTACGAAAACACACTATTTGTCTAAGGAACTGAAATATGTAAAAATGGGTTATATTGGTGTATTCCAGCGTTTTATGCAACAAAACTCAGAATTGCAGGCAAAACACACTATTTGTCTAAGGAAGTGAAATATGTGAAAAAGGGGTTATTTTGGTGTATTCCAGCGTTTTATGTAACAAAACTCAGAATTGCAGGCAAAACACACTATTTGTCTAAGGTAGTGAAATATGTCAAAAGGGGTTATTTTGGTGTATTCCAGCGTTTTATGTAACAAAACTCAGAATTGCAGGAAAACACACTATTTGTTTAAGGAAGTGAAATATGTCAAAAGGGGTTATTTTGATGTATTCCAGCGTTTTATGAACCAAAACTCAGAAATGCAGGCAAAACACAATATATGTCTAAGGAAGTGAAATATGTCAAAAGTGGGTTATTTTAGTGTATTCTAGCGTTTTATGCACCAAACTCATAAATGCAGGCAAAACACTATATTTGTTTAAACGTCTTATTCATGTGTTTTAAGGTGTTTTATGAAAAAAACTATCTCGATTGAAAATTGTGCTTATTCGTCATTTTACATTATTTTGCTTCAAAACGATAAAATTGATGAAAACAAGCTAGTATAGAGAATCCAAAGTAAAATTAAGAAAAACGTGTAATTTAATCAGTTTTAGCTGTTTTCCACCAAAACACAGAAATGCTACGAAAACACACTATTTGTCTAAGGAACTGAAATATGTAAAAATGGGTTATTTTGGTGTATTCCAGCGTTTTATGCAACAAAACTCAGAATTGCAGGCAAAACACACTATTTGTCTAAGGAAGTGAAATATGTGAAAAAGGGGTTATTTTGGTGTATTCCAGCGTTTTATGTAACAAAACTCAGAATTGCAGGCAAAACACACTATTTGTCTAAGGTAGTGAAATATGTCAAAAAGGGTTATTTTGGTGTATTCCAGCGTTTTATGTAACAAAACTCAGAATTGCAGGAAAACACACTATTTGTTTAAGGAAGTGAAATATGTCAAAAGGGTTATTTTGATGTATTCCAGCGTTTTATGAACCAAAACTCAGAAATGCAGGCAAAACACAATATATGTCTAAGGAAGTGAAATATGTCAAAAGTGGGTTATTTTAGTGTATTCTAGCGTTTTATGCACCAAACTCATAAATGCAGGCAAAACACTATATTTGTTTAAACGTCTTATTCATGTGTTTTAAGGTGTTTTATGAAAAAAAACTATCTCGATTGAAAATTGTGCTTATTCGTCATTTTACATTATTTTGCTTCAAAACGATAAAATTGATGAAAACAAGCTAGTATAGAGAATCCAAAGTAAAATTAAGAAAAACGTGTAATTTAATCAGTTTTAGCTGTTTTCCACCAAAACACAGAAATGCTACGAAAACACACTATTTGTCTAAGGAACTGAAATATGTAAAAATGGGTTATTTTGGTGTATTCCAGCGTTTTATGCAACAAAACTCAGAATTGCAGGCAAAACACACTATTTGTCTAAGGAAGTGAAATATGTGAAAAAGGGGTTATTTTGGTGTATTCCAGCGTTTTATGTAACAAAACTCAGAATTGCAGGCAAAACACACTATTTGTCTAAGGTAGTGAAATATGTCAAAAGGGGTTATTTTGGTGTATTCCAGCGTTTTATGTAACAAAACTCAGAATTGCAGGAAAACACACTATTTGTTTAAGGAAGTGAAATATGTCAAAAGGGGTTATTTTGATGTATTCCAGCGTTTTATGAACCAAAACTCAGAAATGCAGGCAAAACACAATATATGTCTAAGGAAGTGAAATATGTCAAAAGTGGGTTATTTTAGTGTATTCTAGCGTTTTATGCACCAAACTCATAAATGCAGGCAAAACACTATATTTGTTTAAACGTCTTATTCATGTGTTTTAAGGTGTTTTATGAAAAAAACTATCTCGATTGAAAATTGTGCTTATTCGTCATTTTACATTATTTTGCTTCAAAACGATAAAATTGATGAAAACAAGCTAGTATAGAGAATCCAAAGTAAAATTAAGAAAAACGTGTAATTTAATCAGTTTTAGCTGTTTTCCACCAAAACACAGAAATGCTACGAAAACACACTATTTGTCTAAGGAACTGTAAAACTATTTGTCTAAGGAACTGAAATATGTAAAAATGGGTTATTTTGGTGTATTCCAGCGTTTTATGCAACAAAACTCAGAATTGCAGGCAAAACACACTATTTGTCTAAGGAAGTGAAATATGTGAAAAAGGGGTTATTTTGGTGTATTCCAGCGTTTTATGTAACAAAACTCAGAATTGCAGGCAAAACACACTATTTGTCTAAGGTAGTGAAATATGTCAAAAGGGGTTATTTTGGTGTATTCCAGCGTTTTATGTAACAAAACTCAGAATTGCAGGAAAACACACTATTTGTTTAAGGAAGTGAAATATGTCAAAAGGGGTTATTTTGATGTATTCCAGCGTTTTATGAACCAAAACTCAGAAATGCAGGCAAAACACAATATATGTCTAAGGAAGTGAAATATGTCAAAAGTGGGTTATTTTAGTGTATTCTAGCGTTTTATGCACCAAACTCATAAATGCAGGCAAAACACTATATTTGTTTAAACGTCTTATTCATGTGTTTTAAGGTGTTTTATGAAAAAAAACTATCTCGATTGAAAATTGTGCTTATTCGTCATTTTACATTATTTTGCTTCAAAACGATAAAATTGATGAAAACAAGCTAGTATAGAGAATCCAAAGTAAAATTAAGAAAAACGTGTAATTTAATCAGTTTTAGCTGTTTTCCACCAAAACACAGAAATGCTACGAAAACACACTATTTGTCTAAGGAACTGAAATATGTAAAAATGGGTTATTTTGGTGTATTCCAGCGTTTTATGCAACAAAACTCAGAATTGCAGGCAAAACACACTATTTGTCTAAGGAAGTGAAATATGTGAAAAAGGGGTTATTTTGGTGTATTCCAGCGTTTTATGTAACAAAACTCAGAATTGCAGGCAAAACACACTATTTGTCTAAGGTAGTGAAATATGTCAAAAGGGGTTATTTTGGTGTATTCCAGCGTTTTATGTAACAAAACTCAGAATTGCAGGAAAACACACTATTTGTTTAAGGAAGTGAAATATGTCAAAAAGGGTTATTTTGATGTATTCCAGCGTTTTATGAACCAAAACTCAGAAATGCAGGCAAAACACAATATATGTCTAAGGAAGTGAAATATGTCAAAAGTGGGTTATTTTAGTGTATTCTAGCGTTTTATGCACCAAACTCATAAATGCAGGCAAAACACTATATTTGTTTAAACGTCTTATTCATGTGTTTTAAGGTGTTTTATGAAAAAAAACTATCTCGATTGAAAATTGTGCTTATTCGTCATTTTACATTATTTTGCTTCAAAACGATAAAATTGATGAAAACAAGCTAGTATAGAGAATCCAAAGTAAAATTAAGAAAAACGTGTAATTTAATCAGTTTTAGCTGTTTTCCACCAAAACACAGAAATGCTACGAAAACACACTATTTGTCTAAGGAACTGAAATATGTAAAAATGGGTTATTTTGGTGTATTCCAGCGTTTTATGCAACAAAACTCAGAATTGCAGGCAAAACACACTATTTGTCTAAGGAAGTGAAATATGTGAAAAAGGGGTTATTTTGGTGTATTCCAGCGTTTTATGTAACAAAACTCAGAATTGCAGGCAAAACACACTATTTGTCTAAGGTAGTGAAATATGTCAAAAGGGTTATTTTGGTGTATTCCAGCGTTTTATGTAACAAAACTCAGAATTGCAGGAAAACACACTATTTGTTTAAGGAAGTGAAATATGTCAAAAGGGGTTATTTTGATGTATTCCAGCGTTTTATGAACCAAAACTCAGAAATGCAGGCAAAACACAATATATGTCTAAGGAAGTGAAATATGTCAAAAGTGGGTTATTTTAGTGTATTCTAGCGTTTTATGCACCAAACTCATAAATGCAGGCAAAACACTATATTTGTTTAAACGTCTTATTCATGTGTTTTTAAGGTGTTTTATGAAAAAAAACTATCTCGATTGAAAATTGTGCTTATTCGTCATTTTACATTATTTTGCTTCAAAACGATAAAATTGATGAAAACAAGCTAGTATAGAGAATCCAAAGTAAAATTAAGAAAAACGTGTAATTTAATCAGTTTTAGCTGTTTTCCACCAAAACACAGAAATGCTACGAAAACACACTATTTGTCTAAGGAACTGAAATATGTAAAAATGGGTTATATTGGTGTATTCCAGCGTTTTATGCAACAAAACTCAGAATTGCAGGCAAAACACACTATTTGTCTAAGGAAGTGAAATATGTGAAAAAGGGGTTATTTTGGTGTATTCCAGCGTTTTATGTAACAAAACTCAGAATTGCAGGCAAAACACACTATTTGTCTAAGGTAGTGAAATATGTCAAAAGGGGTTATTTTGGTGTATTCCAGCGTTTTATGTAACAAAACTCAGAATTGCAGGAAAACACACTATTTGTTTAAGGAAGTGAAATATGTCAAAAGGGGTTATTTTGATGTATTCCAGCGTTTTATGAACCAAAACTCAGAAATGCAGGCAAAACACAATATATGTCTAAGGAAGTGAAATATGTCAAAAGTGGGTTATTTTAGTGTATTCTAGCGTTTTATGCACCAAACTCATAAATGCAGGCAAAACACTATATTTGTTTAAACGTCTTATTCATGTGTTTTAAGGTGTTTTATGAAAAAAAACTATCTCGATTGAAAATTGTGCTTATTCGTCATTTTACATTATTTTGCTTCAAAACGATAAAATTGATGAAAACAAGCTAGTATAGAGAATCCAAAGTAAAATTAAGAAAAACGTGTAATTTAATCAGTTTTAGCTGTTTTCCACCAAAACACAGAAATGCTACGAAAACACACTATTTGTCTAAGGAACTGAAATATGTAAAAATGGGTTATTTTGGTGTATTCCAGCGTTTTATGCAACAAAACTCAGAATTGCAGGCAAAACTTTTTTTTTTTTGTTGTTATTGTTCACCGGCTCCCCGATGCCAATCTTACCAGTTTAACCGGTGAACGTAACAATTGGCGACCGTGACAGGACCATTATAACCCATGTTCAGTGTTCCATTTTTCCAGTGACTTTTTTCTGTGATTACATTATTTTTTGTTTCTGTGGTGTTGTGACTCTGATGTGTTTTTTTCTGTGACTTACTCTGCGTGTGGTTTAAATTTACCTTTGTGCGATCAAGTAGCTCCTTTTGGGTTAAACGTGCTTCGTGACTTTCATTGGTATCGCATAGCAGTGGTAGAGCAGGAAACCAGGTAGAAAGGCGTGTTCACCGATAGCACTTATCTCTATTTTTGCACATAGGCAGGTGTGTAATAAGTGTTATCCAAGTGTTGGGATCCTCATATGTTCATGCGAACCCTCAATCCCTCACTTCGCGGATCATTTTTTTCGCTAGTTAGAATCGGCCATTTTAACTAATCTCTCAGACTAATCCGCCTCCTTATCAATAACAAGTCTCAGTACAATTCGCTCCTCACTCTCAAGTCTCGTAACTAGAGTAATCCGGATCCCTCTTAATGCCGTAACTCTCTAGTTTACCCCTCATTAGTGATTGTACTCAGGATAATCTAAGTGCCTTTATTATCACTCTGCCAAGTTCCTCACTTATCTTATTTTTTTTTTTTTTTTTTTTTTGTGGTTTAACATCTATTTAATATGGCTTCCGCTCAGTTTAACGTTGAAGATTTTGTGCCGACCATTCTCTGGAAAAACTTAAAGATGCTAATATCAAGAAGGACCAATGGAAGACCATCGCTAAACATTTTAATGTTCCCATCACGTCTCAGATGACTAAAGAGGTCATTAAGAATGTAGTTGTTGAACATCTAGTGCAAGAAGGTCAGTTGCTAGGAAATGCCATAGAAGAGTTAACTCCCATGTCAGCCTCTAAGAGGACTATATAAACACAGTCCCCAGGAAGAACAGGATAAGAATAGGATAAGTCAATGGGAAATTGAGAAGCTTAAACTAGAATACCGGATGCATGAAAAACAAATGCAACTACAGGAAAAACAAATTCAACTACAGGCAGAAAAAGAAGCGAAAGAAATGCAATTACAGGCAGAAAAAGAAGCGAAAGAAATGCAACTACAGGCAGAAAAGGAAGAGAGAGAATTTCAGGTACAACTTAAAAGGCAGGAGAAAGAGTTAGAAATTCAGGAGTTAACTCTACGAAATGACGCTAAGTTTAGAGGGGAAGAAATAGATATAAAGAAACAGCAAGCTTTAATCCTGCTACAGCTGCTCCGCTAGTTCCCCCTTTTGATGAATCTGATGTTGACGGGTCATTTCGCGCTTTTGAGAGCATTGCTAATAGGAATAAATGGCCCAAGGATCAGTGGGTGTCTCTCCTTGTCCCTAAGCTAGTAGGAAAAGCTTATAGGGAATACAACGGCCTTAGTGATGAGGTAGAATATGAAGAGGTCAAAGGTAACATTCTAGACGCCTACTCTATCACTTCTGATGGATACAGACAACAGTTTCGAAAGTATGTGAAACCAGAGTCTCACACCTATGTTGAATTTGCTAGTGAGAAACTAAGACAATTTAAGAAATGGTTAGCCGCCCTTAACATTACCACCTTTTCGGAGTTTCTCAATCTAATGGTCCTGGAAGAATGGAAGAACAAGTTACCCTTTAATATTCTGAGGCATGTGGAAGAACGGGAGAGAGTGATCTTATGTCTGCCGCTAAAGTGGCTGATGCGTTTGCTTTGTTGATGGGATCCCTGGGTAGTAGAGGTCGTGGTTCACTGTCTAATGTTAGGTCCTCCTTTGGGGAAGGTTTTGGGGCGCGGGTGGTAAGCCGACCGGATTCTCGCCAAATGCATATAATTCCCCCTGGTGTACATACTGTAAGAAGCCAGGTCACACGATCCAAAAATGTAGACACCCAAATTGCAAGGGTTCTCAACGTCAATTTTCTTTTGTGGCCCCTAAACCTAACACATTTGAGAACAAGAAACCAGTGGCCCTAGCTAACCCTGTCAACTCTCCTCTAGAACTTTATGACTCGTACATGTATCAAGGTAAAGTGTCCCTGACTGATGGTAAAGACAAGGCAATAAATATCAAGGTTCTGCGTGATACAGGTGCTGCCCAATCCATTTTAAGGGAAGATGTCATCCCTAACATCAAACAGGCTTTCACTGGGGAGAAGGTGATCCTTACAGGTCTCGAATCACAGCTCTCCTATCCCGTGGCTAACATTAGCTTACAGTGCCCGTTCATTTCAGGAGAGGTTGTGGTAGCCATTAAACCTGGTGAACTGCCAGTACCGGGGGTACATCTTGTACTGGGTAATGATCTTGCGGGTAACTTGGCTGTTCCAAACTTAATTGTTCTTGATTCTCCCTTAACAGAAAGTCCCACTAAGACCCTGGACGAAACATCCCCTCACTTCTTCCCAGTGTGTGCAGTCACCAGGTCTCAGTCCAAGTCCCCTGCCCTTTCACCACCTCCTCCACCAATGATTGCCTCTACTTGTATAATAACATCATTTCAAAGGAGAATTTGATTAATGCTCAGGAACAGGATCTCTCTTTGGCTAAGATCAGACATGTTGCCAGTGAGACAAAGGATATGTCTAAATTGCCTTGTTTTATTATCAGGAAGGAGTCCTGATGCATGCCTACAGACCTCCTGAACTGAAACAACTAGACACCTGGTCAGAAACACATCAAGTTGTCATCCCTTGTCTCTAAGACCAGCCATTATAGAACTAGCTCATGATGGATTGACAGGTCATCTAGGCAACCAAAAACCTACAAGAAGGCTCTTCAACATTTTTTTGGCCAGGAATGAAAAGGATGTGTCACACTATGTAAAAACATGTCACATATGTCAAATTGTGGTTAAGCCTAACGAACGCCTTGTGCCAGCTCCTCTGACGCCTATTCCAGTTCAGACGGAGACCTTCGAAAAGATCATTCTAAACTGCGTAGGGCCCTTACCCAAAACCAAACGAGGGAATCAGTATTTGTTAACCCTCATGGATCCCACTACCAGGTACCCTGAAGCATTCCCTCTTAAGAACATCACATCAAAGACCATTGTAAAACATCTAATACATTTTTCACCTCGGTAGGAATTCCAAAACAAATTCAGTCTGACAAGGGTAGCAATTTCACTAGCCATTTTTTCCAACAGATAGTGAATGAGCTAAACATCGACCATGTTACCTCCTCGGCTTACCACCCCAATCCCAAGGCTGTCTGGAGCGGTTTCACCAAACATTAAAATCCATGATGAAGAAGTATTGCTTGGAGCATCAAGGAGACTGGGATGAAAGTATTTCTTTCCTTCTCTTCGCTTTAAGAGAATCTCCTCAAGATTCTTTAGGTTACTCCCTTTTGAATTACTCTATGGTAGACAGATCAGGGGCCTCTCAAAATATTAAAGGATCAATGGTTTACTCAAAATACTCCTTCAAGCCCCAGTGTGTCTGACTACATCAGTAACCTTAAGAATAAAATCAGTGAAGTCAGATCTTTTGCTAAATTAAACTTCCTCAAATCTCAAACTAAAATGCAACAGAATTCTCTTCCCAATTCTGTCATGAGAAGTTTCAAACCAGGAGACAAGGTTTTACTTTTCTCCCCACTCCAGGCAATGCTCTTCACAGTAAGTTCATGGGACCTTATGTTGTGGCTCAAAAACTAAGTCAATTAAATTATGTGGTCCACACCCCTGACCGTCGTAAGGATTCCCAACTAGTTCATATTAATCTAATGAAACCTTACCACTCCAGAGAACCAGAGGACGACTTGTCTCGCACTGTACCTGTATGTCTGGTAGGGAAGGAGTCTGGTCCTGTGCCCCCCGAGGAAGAGTCCGACATCGAATTCCTCTTCTCGTCACCTAAAGGACGCCCCTCAAACAGCCAAATCATGTCCAACCTTGATGAGGTGTTTCTTTCCTTAACACCTTCACAACAGTCTGATCTTAAAAAGTTATTGCTAGACTTTTCTGAAATCACAGGTGATTTTCCAGGAGTTTGTAATACTATCCAACATGACATAACATTAATATCTAATGACATCAAGCCTATAAGACAACCAGCCTATCGCATTTCACCCATTAAAAGAGACTTGATGAAAAAAGAGGTAGACTATCTGCTCTGTCATCACCTTGCAGAACCTAGTATATATCCCTGTGCTTCTCCCTGCCTATTAACATCTAAGCCAGATGGTAGTAGTCGATTTTGCACCAACTACAGGAAATTAAATAAAGTGACGGTGCCAGACTCCTACCCATTGCCCTTGATAGAGGACCTTATAGATAGTATAGGAGTAGCCAAATTTGTAACCACTATAGACTCACTTAAAGGTTACTACCAGATTCCCCTCTCGGACGAGGCCCAAATAATATCAGCCTTCATCACCCCCTTCGGACTATACCAATACACAGTGATGCCCTTTGGCTTGTCTAATGCTCCCGCCACCTTCCAAAAGGCTATAAATTACATCACTCAGGACTTGGAGGGAACATCTGCATATCTGGACGACCTGGTGGTGACTGCAGACGACTGGGCGACACATCTGACCCGTCTTCGGAGGCTGATGGGTCGGTTGTAGGAAGCCGGGCTTACAATCAACATGGCCAAGTCCACCTTCGGGAGGTCTACGGTGGTCTACCTGGGACATGTGGTGGGGAACGGCAAGGTTCGCCCCAAGAGAGCTAACGTGGAGGCCATCCTTGGCTTCCTGTCCCTACCACCAGGAAAGCTCTCATGAGGTTCTTGGGATGGCTGGTTTCTACAGACGCATCTGTAGGAACTTCTCCACCCTGGCCGCCCCTGACGGACCTTATCAGCACTTCCGTCCCCTTCCACTGGACCCCGACCTGTGACCAAGCCTTCCAACACCTCAAGGCGTTTCTCCTCGGAACCAGTGGTCTGGACGCCGGATCACTCCCGCCCTTCCATCTACAAGTGGACGCGAGTGGAGTTGGAGTGGGTGCTGTCCTACTACAAACGGACCCCACAAGCGGAATCCTCCATTCCATCGCCTATCACTCCGCCAAGCTGAAAAAACATCAACTCAACTACTCCACCATCGAGAAGGAGGCTCTGGCACTCGTCCTGGCGCTCCAACGTTTTGAGTGCTATCTTCATCCTGATCCTCAAACTACGAAGGTCTTCACCGATCACAATCCTCTGGCCTTCCTTCACGCCATGAAGAACCGAAACCAACGCATTCTTAGGTGGGCCTTGTTAACTCAACCTTCAACTTGAAGTCCACCATATCAAGGGGTGGACAACATCATCGCCAACGCCTTATCAAGATCTCCCGTCTCACCTCCTTCATGAGCCCATTACGGAGGTCTTAGGGGGGAGAAAATGCCCGCCCGTAACATACATTATTACCATCACCTCCTCCGCTTGTTACCTCGTTCGCCACCTCTCCGCCTCACCTTCCACGTCACCGTCTCGTGAACCTTCCACGCCACCGTTTCATGAACCCTCCACGTCACCGTTTCATGAAGCCCCGCTACTGTCCCGAAGTTGGATTCACGCGGCCCCTTTGGACTCAACCGGAAGTATTGAGCCAGCTCATAGCTTTCTGGAATGTAAGTTGAGATCCAAGCCTCAACCAGTAGTGAACACAACGCCTCTTGGGTCTACCGTTGGATCAACCATCACCCAGCACTTCACCACTGAGACACCGCATAAGTATCACTTCCCCTCGTCCGTGCTTTCCACATTGCCTCTATATAGGATTAGGATTATTGTTAGGTATTAAGTTGGGTTCTTTATTGTTGTATTTATTACTGTGTTATATGTATATGTGTATGTCATTTTCCTGTGTTTCATTTTATATATCTGTGTTTCATGTTTCATGTTATATCTATGTGTGTCAATATCATTATGGGTTATTAAAATAGCTTTTTAAAGTGACTCCCTTTTGCATTTCCTCACCAGCTGAACCTCCAGTGTTTTTTTTTTATTGTTATTGTTCACCGGCTCCTCGATGCCAATCTTACCAGTTTAACCGGTGAACGTAACAAAACACACTATTTTTCTAAGAAACTGATATATGTCAAAAATATGTCATTTTGGTGTAATTCAACGTTTTATGCAACAAAACTCAGAATCGCAGACAAAACACACTATTTGTCAAAGGAACTGAAATATGTCAAAAAGGAATTATTTTGTTGTATTCCAGCGTTTTATGCACCAAAACTCGTAAATGCAGCCAAACGCACTATTTTTCTAAAGAACTGAAATAAATAAAAATGCGTTATTTTGGTTTATTTTAGCGTTTTATGCACCAAACTCAAAAATGCACGCAAAACACTAAATTTGTTAAAACGTCTTATTTATGTGTTTTTAAGTATTTTTATAAAAAAGATACTATTTCTATTGAAAATTTTGCTAATTCGTCATTTTACATTGTTTTGCTTTAATACGATAGAACTGATGAAAATAATATATAGAATATATAGAGAATCCAAAGTAAAATCAACAAAAACGTGATATTTTAGTAGTTTTAGGTTTTTGCACCAAAACATAGAAATGCTACCAAAACACACTATATGTCTAAGAAAGTGAAATATGTCAAAAATGGGTTATTTTTGTGTATTTCAGCATTTTTAGCACCAACATTGAAATGCAGGCAAAACACATTATATGTCAAAAATATGTTATTTTGGTGTATTCCAGCGTTTTATGCAACAAAACTCAGAATAGCAGACAAAACACACAGTTTATCTAAGGAACTAAAATATGTCAAAAAGTGTTATTTTGGGAATTCCAGCGTTTTATTTAACAAAACTCATAATAGCAGGCAAAACACACTATTTGTCTAAGGAACTGAAATATGTCAGAAACGTGTTATTTTGGTGTATTCCAGCGTTTTATGCATCAAAACTTAGAAATGCAGGCAAAACACACTATTTGTCTAAGGAAGTGAAATATGTTAAAAATGGGTTATTTAAGTGTATTCTAGCGTGTTATGCACCAAACTAAGATATGCAGGCAAAACACTATATTTGTGAAAATATAGTAAGTGGTTTTTATAAAAAAGATACTATCTCCATTAAAATTTTGCTCATTCGTCATTTGCTTCAAAACGATAGAAGTGATGAAAAGAAGGTAGTATAGAAAATCCAAATAAAATTAACAAAAACGTGATATTTTAGTAGTTTTTAGGATTTTTGCACCAAAACATAGAAATGCTACCAGAACACACTAAATGTCTAAGAAAGTGAAATATGTCAAAAATGGGTTATTTTTGTGTATTTCAGCATTTTTAGCACCAACATTGAAATGCAGGAAAAACACACTATTTGTCTAAGGAACTGATATATGTCAAAAATATGTTATTTTGGTGTATTCCAGCGTTTTATGCATCAAAACTTAGAAATGCAGGCAAAACACACTATTTGTCTAAGGAACTGATATATGTCAAAAATGTTTTATTTTGGTGTATTCCAGCGTTTTATGCATTAAAACTCAGAATAGCAGACAAAACACAATATTTGTGAAAGAACTTTCATATGTCAAAAAAGGGTTATTTTGGTGTATTCTAGCGTTTTGTGCTTCAAAATCAGAAATGCAGGCAAAACACTATATTTGTTAAAATGTCTTATTTCTTTGTTTTTAAGGTGTTTTATGAAAAAAAAAACTATCTCAATTAAAATTTTGCTCCTTCATCATTTTACATTGTTTTGCTTCAAAACGATAAAATTGATGAAAACAAGGTAGTATAGAGAATGCAAAGTAAAATTAACAAAAATGTGGTATTTTAGTAGTTTTTAGCTTTTTATCACCAAAACACAGAAATGCTACCAAAACACACTATATGTCTAAGGAAGGGAAATATGTCAAATATGGGTTATTTTGGTGTATTCCAGCTTTTTATGCACTAACACTCTGAAATGCAGGCGAAACACACTATTTTTCTAAGGAACTGATATATGTCAAAAATATGTCATTTTGGTGTGTTCCAGCGTTTTATGCAACAAAACTCAGAATCGCAGACAAAACACACTATTTGTCAAAGGAACTGAAATATGTCGAAAAGGGGTTATTTTGTTGTATTCCAGCGTTTTATGCACCAAAACTCGTAAATGCAGCCAAACGCAGTATTTTTCTAAAGAACTGAAATAAATAAAAAAAAAATGCGTTATTTTGGTTTATTATGGCATTTTATGCACCAAACTCAGAAAGTGAAATATGTCAAAAATGCGTTATATTGATGTATTCCAGCGTTTTATGCAACAAAACTCAAAATAGCAGACAAAACACACTATTTCTTTAAGGAACTGAAACATGTCAAAAAGGGGTTATTTTGGGGTATTCTAGCGTTTTATGCACCAAAACTCATAAATGCAGGCAAGACGCACTATTTCTCTAAGGAAGTGAAATATATCAAAAAGTCGTTATTTTGGTGTATTCCAGCGTTTTATGCACCAAAACACATAAATGCAGGCAAAACGCACTATTTGTCTAAGGAACTAAATTTGTCAAAAATGCGTTATTTTTGTGTATTCTAGAATTTTATGCACCAAACTTAGAAATGCAGGCAAAACACTCTATTTGTTAAAACGTCTTATTTATGTGTTTTTAAGATATTTTATGAAAAAAATACTATTTCAATTGAAAATTTTGCTCATTCGTCATTTTGACATTGTTTTGTTTCAAAACGATAGAACTGATGAAAACAAGGTAGTATAGAAAATCGAAAGTAAAATTAACAAAAACGTGATATTTTAGTAGTTTTTAGCTTTTTTTCACCAAAACACAGAAATGCTACCAAAGCACACTATATGTCTAAGAAAGTGAAATATGTCAAAAATTGGTTATCTTTTCTGAATTTCAGTGTTTTATGCACCAACATTGAAATGCAGGCGAAATACACTATTCGTCTAAGGAACTGATATATGTAAAAAAAAAAATGTGTTATTTTGGTGTATTCCAGCGTTTTATGCAACAAAACTCAAAATAGCAGACAAAATACACTATTTGTCTAAGGAACTAAAAAAAAGTCTAAAAGTGATTATTTTTTTGCATTCCAGGTTTTTATGCACCAAAACTCAGAAATGCAGGCAAAACACATTATTTTTCTAGTGATGTAAAATATGTAAATAATTCGTTATTTTGGTGTATTATAGCATTTTATGCACCAAACTCAGAGATTTAGGCAAAACACTATATTTGTCTTATTTTTGTGTTTTTAAGGTGTTTTATAAAAAAAATACTATCTCAATTGAAAGTTTTGCTTTATTATTTGTCTAAGTAACTGAAATATATAAAAAAAAAAAATGTGTTATTATAGTGTATTCTATCGTTTTATGGACCAAACTCATAAATGCTAGCAAAACCGTTATTTGTGAAAACGTCTTATTTATGTGTTTTTAAGGTGTTTTATGAAAAAAAAAATATCGATTGAAAATTTTGCTTATTCATTTTACATTGTTTTGCTTAAAAACGGTAAAATTGGTCAATACAATCCAAAGTAATATTAACAAAAACCTGGTATTTTAGCAGTTTTTAGCTTTTTTCCACCATAACACAGAAATGTTACTAAAACACATTATTTATCTAAGGAACTGAAATATGTAAGAAATGGGTTATTTTGGTGTATTCCAGCGTTTTATGCGCTAACACTTAAATGCAGGCAAAACACACTATTAATATGATGAACTAGAACATGTAAAAAAAATGTTATTTTGGGGTATTCCAGCGTTTTATGCAACAAAACTCAGAATAGCAAGCAAAACCAACTATTTGTCTAAGGAACTGCATTATGTCAAAAAGGTATTATTTTGGTGTATTCCAGCGATTTATGCACCAAAACTAATAAATGCAGGCAAAACACACTATTTTTCTAGGGATCTTAAATATATCATTATGGGATATTTTAGTGTATTCTAGCGTTTTATGCACCAAACTCATAAATGCAGGTAAAACACTATATTTGTTAAAACGTCTTATTTATGTGTTTTTTAGGAAGTTTATAAAATAAATACTATCTCTATTGAAAAATTTGTTTATTCGTCATTTTACATTGTTTTGCTTCAAAACGATAAAATTGATCAATACAAGGTATTTAAATTAACAAAAACGTGGTATTTTAGTAGTTTTTAACTATTTTTCTAACAAAACACAGAAATGCTAGAAAAACACATTATTTGTTTAAGGAACCGAAATATGTCAAAAATGTGTTATTTCCAGCGTTTTATGCAACAAAACTCAGAATAGCAGGCAAAACACATTATTTGTCTAAGGAACTGAAATATGTCAAAAAGAGGTTATTTTCATGTTTTCCAGCTTTTTATGCACCAAAACTTAAAAATGCAGGAAAAACACACTATTTGTCTAAGGAACTGATACATGTCAAAAAAAGGTTATTTTGGTGTATTCTAGCGTTTTATACACCAAACTCAGAAATGCACACAAAACACTATATTTGTTAAAACGTCTTATTTATGTGTTTTTAAGGTGTTTTATGAAAAAAAACTATCGATTGAAAATTTTACTTATTCTTGATTTTACTTTGTTTTCCTTCAAAACGATATAATTGATGAAAACAAGGTAGTATTGAGAATCCAAAAATAAAATTAACAAAAACGTTGTATTTTAGTAGTTTATAGCTTTTTTCACCAAAACACAGATATGCTACGATAACACACTATTTGTCTATGAAACTGAAATATGTCAAAAATGGGTTATTTTGGTGTATTCCAGCGTATTATGCAACAACACTCAGAAAAGCAGGCAAAACACGCTATTTGTGTAAGGAACTGAAATATATAAAAAAAATGTGTTATTGTGTTATTTTCGTGTATTCTAGCGTTATATGCATCAAACACGTTTTATTTATGTGTTTTTAATGTGTTTTATGAAAAATAACTATCTCGATTAAAAATTTTGCTTATTCGTCTTTTTACATTGTTTTGCTTCAAAACGATGAAATTGAGGAAAAGAAGGTAGCATAGAAAATCCAAAGTAAAATTAACAAAAACGTGGTATTCCAGTTGTTTTTAGCTTTTTTTTCACCAAAACACAGATATGCTACCAAAACACACTCTATGTCTAAGGAACTGAAATGTCAAAAAATGGGTTATTTTGGTGTATTCCAGCGTTTTATGCACAAAAACTCTGAAATCCAGGCTAAACACACTATTTGTCTTAGGAACCGAAATATGTCAAAAATGAGTTATTTCGGTGTATTCCAGCGTTATATGCAACAAAGCGTTTTATGCACAAACACTCTGAAATCCAGGCAAAACACATTATTTGTCTAAGGAACTGAAATATGTCAAAAAGGGGATATTTTGGTGTATTCTAGCGTTTTATGCACCAAAAATTAGAAATGCAGGCAAAACACACTATTTGTGTAAGGAACTGAAATATGTCAAAAATGCGTTATTTTGGTGTATTCTAGCGTTTTATTCACCAAACTTAGAAATGCAGGCAAAATATTATATATGTTTAAACGTCTTATTTATGTGTTTTTAATGGGTTTAATGAAAAAATACTATCTGAATTGAAAATTTTGCTTCCTCGTCATTTTACATTGTTTTGCTTCAAAACGATAAAATTGATCAATACAAGGTATTAAAGAGAATCCAAAGTAATATTAACAAAAACGTATTATTTTAGTAATTATTAGTTCTTTTCCACGAAAACACAGATATGCTACAAAAACATACTATTTGTCTAAACAAACTGATATATGTCAAAAATGTGTTATTTCGGTGTATTCCAGCGTTTTATGCACCAACATTGAAATGCAGGCAAAACACACTATATATATAAAGAACAAAAATGTCAAAAAATGTGTTATTTTGGGGTATTCCAGCGTTTTATGCAACAAAACTCAGAATAGCAGGCAAAACACACTATTTATCTAAAGAACCAAAACATGTTAAAAAAAATGTGTTATTTTGGTGTATTCCAGCTTTTTATGCACTAGAACTCAGAAATGCAGCCAAAACACTCTATTTGTCTATGGAGCTGAAATATATCAAAAATGATTTATTTTGGTGTAGTCTAACGTTTTAGGCACCAAAGTAAGAAATGCAGGCAAAACACAATATTTGTTGAAACGTCTTATTTATGTGTTTTTAAGATGTTTTATAAAAAAATACTATCTCAATTGAAAATTTTGCTTATTCGTCATTTTACATTGTTTTGCTTCAAAACGATAAAATACAATATTTGTTTAAGGAACTCAAATATGTCAAAAAGGTGTTATTTTGGTGTATTCCAGCGTTTTATGTACCAAAACTTAAAAATGCAAGCAAAACACACAATTTGTCTAAGGAACTGAAATATATCTAAAATGTGTTATTTTGGTGTATTCTAGCGTTTTATGCACCAAACTCAAAAATGCAGGTAAAACACTATATTTGTTAAAACGTCTTCGTTCTGTGTTTTTATTATGTTTTATGAAAAAAAAACTATATCGTTTAAAAATTTTCTTATTCATCATTTTACATTTTCTTTTCCCTTTAAAACGATAAAATTCATAAAGATAAGGTAGTATAGAGAATACAATGTAAAATAACAAAAACGTGGTATTTTAGTAGTTTTTAGCTGTTTTTCACCAAAACACAAAAATGCTACCAAAACACATTATATGTCTAATGAAATGAAATATGTCGAAAATGTGTTATTTCTAGCGTTTTATGCAACAAAACTCAGAATAGCAGGCAGAACACACTATTTTTCTACGTAACTAAAATATTTCAAAAATGGATTATTTTGGTGTATTTTAGCGTTAAATGCAACAAACTCAGAAATGCAGGCAAATTACTATATTTGTTAGAACGACTTATATATGTGTTTTTAAGGTGTTTTATGAAAAAAAACTATCTCGATTGAAAATTTTGCTTATTCGTCATTTTACATAGTTTTCCTTCAAAATGATAAAATTAATGAAAACAAGGTAGTATAGAGAATCAAAGTAAAATTAACAAAACCGTGGTATTTTAGTAAATTTTAGCTTTTTTCCACCAAATCACAAAAATGCTACCAAAATACACTTTGTGTAAGGAACTGATATATGTCAAAAATGGGTTACTTTGGTGTATTTCAGCGTTTTATGCACCAACACTCGTAAATGCAGGAAAAATACAATATTTGTCTAAGATAACGATATATGTCAAAATTGTGTTATTTTGGTGTATTTTAACCAGCGTTTTATGTAACAAAACTGAGAATAGCAGGAAAAACACAATATTTGTCAAAGGAATTGAAATATGTAAAAAATGGATTATTTTGATGTATTCCAGTGTTTTATGCTCCAAAACTCAGAAATGCAGGAAAATCACATTATTTGTCTAAGGAATTGAAATATGTCAAAAATGTGTTATATTGGTGTATTCAAATGTTTTATGCTCCAAACTCAGAAATGCAGGCAAAACACTATATTTGTGTAAACGTCTTATATATGTGTTTTAAAGGTGTTTTATGAAAAAAAAATATCGCGATTGAAAATTTTGCTTATTCGTCATTTTACATTATTTTGCTTCAAAACGATAAAATTGATGAAAAAAGGTAGTATAGAGAATCCAAAGTTAACATAGTACTTTAGTAGTTTTTAGCTTTTTTTCCACCATAACACAGAATTCTACTAAAACACATTATTTGTATAAGTAACCGAAATATATCAAAAATGGGTTATTTTGGTGTATTCCAGGACCAACACTCTGAAATGTAGTTAAAACACACTAAAAGTTTTTTTTGTATTTTTTAGCTTTTTTTCACCAAAACACAGAAATGCTACTAAACACACTATTTGTCTAAAGAACTTATATATGTCAAAAATTGTTTATTTTCGTGTATTGCAGCGTTTTATGCACCAACACTCTGACATGTAGGCAAAACACACTATTTCTCTAAGGAATTAAAGTATGTCAAAAATGTGTTTTTTTTTTTTTTTGGTGTATTCCAGTCATTTATGCAAGAAAACTCAGAATAGCAGGCAAAACACAGCATTTGTCTAAGAAACTAAAATGTGTCAAAAAGGTGTTATTTTGGTGTATTCTAGAGTTTTATGCACCAAAACTCAGAAATGCAGGCAAAACACACTATTTGTCTAAGTAACTGAAACATATAAAAAGAAATGTGTTATTTTGGTGTATTCTATCGTTTTATGCCCCAAACTCATAAATGCAAGCAAAACCGTTTATTTGTGAAAACGTCTTATTTATGTGTTTTTAAGGTGTTTTATGAAAAAAAAAATATCTCGATTGAAAATTTTGCTTATTCGTCATTTTACATTGTTTTCCTTAAAAACGATAAAATTGATCAATACAATCCAAAGTAATATTAACAAAAACGTATTTTAGTATTTTTTTTTCACCAAAACACAGAAATGCTACTAAAACACAATATTTATCTAAGGAACTGAAATATGTAAAAAATGGGTTATTTTGGTGTATTTCAGCGTTTTATGCGCTAACACTGAAATGCAGGCATAACACACTATTAATATATGGAACTAAAATATGTCAAAAAATGTTATTTTGGGGTATTCCAGAGTTTTATGCAAGCAAAACAAACTATTTGTCTGAAGAACTGAATTATGTCAAAAAGGTGTTATTTTGGTGTATTCCAGCGATTTATGCACGAAAACTGAAAAATGCAGGCAAAACACACTATTTGTCTAAGGAACTGAAAAATATCAAAATGGGTTATTTTAGTGTATTCTAGCGATTTATGCACCAAACTCAGAAATGCAGGTAAAACACTATATTTGTTAAAAGGTCTTATTTATGTGTTTTTTAGGTGTTTTATGAAAAGAAACTATCTCGATTGAAAATTTTGCTTATTCTTCATTTAAATTGTTTTGCTTAAAAACGATAAAAGTGATGAACACAAACTAAAACTAACAATAACGTGGTATTTTTTTAACTTTTATCTTTTTTTCACCAAAACACAAAAATGCTACAAAAACACACTATATGTCTAAGGAACTGAAATATGTCAAAAATGTGTTATTTTGGTGTATTCCAGCGTTTTATGCACCAACACTCTGAAAAGCAGTCAAAACACACTATTTGTCTAAGGAATTGAAATATGTCAAAAAAGTGTTATTTTGGTGTATTCTAGCGTTTTATGCAACAAAACTCAGAATAACAAGCAAAACACACTATTTGTCTAAGGAACTGAAATATATAAAAAATGGATTATTTTGGTGTATTCTTGTGTTTTATGCACCAAACTTAGAAATGCAGGCAAAACACTATATTTGTTAAAACGTCTTATTTATATGTTTTTACGATATTTTATGAAAAAAAAAAACTATCTCGAACAAAAATTTTGCTTATTCGTCATTTACATTGTTTTGCTTCAAAACGATAAAATTTATGAAAACAAGGTAGTATAGAGAATCCAATGTAAAATTAACGAAAACGTTATATTCTAGTAGTTTTTAGCTTTTTTTCACCAAAATACAGAAATGCTACCAAAAAACACTATATGTCTAAGGAACTTAAATATATGTAAAAAATTGTTTATTTTGGTGTATTCCAGCGTTTTAAGCACCAACGCTATGAAATGCACGCAAAACACACTATTTATCTAAGGAACAAAAATATGTCAAAAAGGTGTTATTTTGGTGTATTCCAGCTTTTTTAAGGTATTTTATGAAAAAAAATATCTCGATTCAAAATTTTGCTTATTCGTCATTTTACATTGTTTTCCTTCAAAACGATAAAATTGATGAAAACAAGGTAGTATAGAGAATCAAAAAATGAAATTAACAAGAACGTGGTGTTTTGTTAGTTTTTAGCTTTTTCACTAAACCACAGAAATGCTACCAAAACACACTATTTGTCTAAGGAAATGAAATATGTAAAAAATGAGTTATTTTGGTGTATTATAACGTTTTATTCACCAACACAATGAAATGCAGGCAAAACATACTATTTGTCTAAGGAACTGAAACATGTTAAAAATTTGTTATTTTGTGTATTCCAGCGTTTTATGCAACAAAATTCAGAATAGCAGGTAAAACACACTATTTGTCTAAGGAACTGAAATATGTCAAAAGGTGTTATTTTTGTGTATTCCTGAAATATGTCAAAAGGGGTTATTCCAGCGTTTTATGCACCAAAACTCAGAAATGCAGGCAAAACACACTATTTGACTATTTGACTTATTTTGATGTATTCTAGCGTTTTATGCACCAAACTCAGAAATGCATGCAAAACACTATATTTCTTAAAACGTTTTATTTATGTGTTTTAATGTGTTTTATGAAAAAAATAAAATGGGTTATTTTATGCACAACACTCTAAAATGCAGGCAAAGCATTGTCTAAGGAAATGAAATATGTCAAAAATGTGTTATTTTGGTGTATTCCAGCATTTTATGCAACAAAACTTAGAATAACAGGCAAAACACCGTATTTGTCTAAGGAACTGAAATATGTCAAAAGGGTTTTATAAAAAAAATATCTCGATTCAAAATTTGGTGTATTCCAGCGTTTTATGCACCAAAACTCAGAAATGCAGTCAAAACACACTATTTGTCTAAGAAACTGAAATATGTCAAAAAAATGTGTTGGTTTGGTGTATTCCAGCTTTTTATGCAACAAAACTCAGAATTGCAGGAAAAACACACTATTTGTTTAAGGAACTTAAATATGGCAAAATGGATATTTCAGTGTATTTTAGCGTTTTTTTTACCAAAACTCTAAAATGCAGGCAAAACACACTATTTGTCTAGGAACTGAAATATGTTAAAAATGGTTTATTTTAGTGTATTCCAGCGTTTTATGCACCAAAACTCAGAAATGCAGACAAACCAATGTATATGTTAAAACGTCTTATTTGTGTGTTTTAAGGTTTTATCCATGCAAAACAACTATTTGTATAAAAAAAAGCAGTTTTACCTTTTTGCACCAAAACACAGAAATGCAGGCAAAGAACACTGTTTGTCTAAAGAACTGAAATATGTCAAAAATAAGTTATTGTGGTATAATCGAGCGTTTTATTTATAGAAACTCAGAAATGCTGGTAAAAGACACTATTTGTCTAAGGAACTAAAATATTTCAAAAGTGGCTTATTTTCGTGTATTACAGCGTTTTATGCACAAAATTTAGAATGCAGGAAATTACTATAATTGCTAAAACGTCTTATTATTGTGTTTTTAAGGTGTTTTATGAAAAAGAAAACTATCTAGATTTAAAGTTTTGCTTATTCATCATTTTATATTATTTTCCTTCAAAACGATAAAAGTATAGAGAAACAAAAGTAAAATTAACAAAAACATGTCATTTCTGTAGTATTTGGCCTTTTTTTTTTTTTGCACCAAAACGCATAAATCTAGGCAAAACATACTATTTGTCTAAGAAACTAGAATATGTCAAAAATGGGTAATTTTGGAGAATTCCAGCGTTTTATGCAGCAAAACTCAGAAATGAGGACTAACCACTATATTTGTTAAAAAAAAAAAAAAAAAAAGTCTTATTTCTGTATTTTCAAGTTTTTTATAAAAATAAACTTTCTCGATTTAAAGTTTTGTTTATTCGTCATTTTATATTGTTTCGCTTCAAAAAGATATAAATGATGAAAACAAGCCAATATAGAGGAACCAAAGTAAAATTAACAAAAACGTGTTATTTTTGTAGTTTTGAGCTTTTTTTTTACTAAAACACAGAAATGCAGACAAAACACACTATTTGTCTAATGAACTGAAATATGTCAAAAATGGGTTATTTTGGTGTATTCCAGCGTTTTATGCATCAAAACTCAGATTTGCAGAGAAAAGACACTATTTGTCTAAGGAACTAAAATATGTCAAGAATGGTTTATTTTGGTGTATTACAGCGTTTTTTGCACCAAAACCCAGAAATACAGGCAGGTCTTATTTTTGTGTTTTTTAAGGTGTTTTATGACAAAAAAAAAAAAAGTATCTCGATTGAAAATTTTGCTTATTCATTATTTTGCAACAAAACTCAGAATTGCAAGCAAAATACAATATTTTTCTAAGAAATTAAAATGTCTCGAAAATGGGTTATTTTGGTGTATTACAACATTTTATGAACCAAAACTCAGAAATGCAGAAAAACCACCATATTTGTTAAAAACGTCTTACTTTTTGTGTTTTTAAGGTGTTTTATGAAAAAAAGAAATATCTTGATTGAAATTTTTGCTTATTCGTCATTTTATATGGTTTTGCTTCAAAATGATAAAATTGATGAAAACAAGAAAATATAGAAACAAAATTAAAATTAACAAAAACGTCTTATTTTAGTAGTTTTCAGCTTTTTTACCCCAAAACACATAAATGAAGG
This sequence comes from Portunus trituberculatus, assembly GCF_017591435.1. Taxonomy (NCBI): domain Eukaryota; kingdom Metazoa; phylum Arthropoda; class Malacostraca; order Decapoda; family Portunidae; genus Portunus; species Portunus trituberculatus. The sequence goes on along the minus strand of NW_025541564.1, from coordinate 486,150 downwards.
CAAATCAGATTATTTGTCTAAGGAACTGAAATATGTGAAAAAAGGGTTATTTTATGTGTATTCCACTGTTTTATGCAAAAACAGTCAAACATGTATTGTACTAAGGAATTAAAATATGTCAAAATGGGTTATTTTTGTGTTATTACAGCGTTTTATGCTCCAAAACACTAAAATCCAGGCAAAAGACACTATTTGTCTAAGGAACTGAAATAAAAAAAAAAACGGGTTATTCTAATGTATTCTAACGTTTTATGCAACAAAACTTAGAAATGCAAGCAAAAACACTATTTCTCTAAATAATTAAAATATGTCAAAAATGGATTAATTTGGTGTACTACAGCCTTTTATACATCAAAACCCTGAAATGCAGGCAAAAAACACAATTTATCTAGATAACTGAAATATGTGAAAAATATGTTATTTTAGAGTATTCCATCGTTTTATGCACCAAAACTCAGAAATGCAGGCAAAACACTATATTTGTTATAACATCTTATATATGTCTTTTTAAGGTGTTTTATGAAAAAAAAATTAAAAGTTTTGTTTTCAAGTCATTTTACATTGATTTGCTAAAAAACGATATAAATAATGAAAACAACCCAATATAGAGGAACCAAAAAATAAGTAAAAAAAAATAATTTTAATAGTTTTCAGCTTTTTGCACCAAAACACATAAATGCAGGCAAAACACACTATTTGTCTAAGGAACTGAAAATGACCAAAATGGGTTATTTTGGAGTATTCCAGCGTTTTATGCACCAAAACTCACAAATTTCTTAAAACGTCTTATTTATATGCTTTTAAGGTGTTTTATGAAAAAAAAACCCATCTCGATTGAAAATTTTGCTTATTCGTCATTTTATATTGTTTTCTTCAAAACGATAAAATTAATAAAAACAAGCTATTTTAGAGAAACCAAAGTAAAATGGAAAAAAACGTGTTATTTTAGTAGTTTTCAGCTTTTTGCACCAAAACACAGAAATGCTACCGAAAAACACTATTTGTCTAAGCTAATTAAATATGTCAAAAATGGGATTTTTTGGTGTATTCAAGCGTTTTATACAGCAAAACTCAGAAATGCAGGCAAATCACGAGATTTGTTAAAACGTTTTATTTATGTGCTTTTTATGTGTTTTATGAAAAAAAAACTATCTTGAGTGAAAGTTTTGTTTTTTGAAGTCATTTTACATTGTTTTACTTCAAAACGATATAATTGATGAAAACAACCCAATATAGAGAAACCAAAATAAAAGTAACAAAAACGTGTTATTTTAGTAGTTTTCAGCTTTTTTTGCACCAAAACACAGAAATGCAGGCAAAACACACTATTTGTCTAAGGAACTGAAATATGTAAAAAATGGGTTATTTTGGTGTATTCTAGCGTTTTATGCAACATAACTCAGAATTGCAGCAAAACACACTATTTATCTAAGGACCTAAAATATGTCAAAAATTTTATTGTATTCCAGCGTTTTATGCATCAAAACTCTAAAATGCAGGCAAAACATACTATTTGTCTATGAAACTGAAATATCTCAAAAAATGGGTTATTTTGGAGTATTCAAGCGTTACACTATATTTTATTGTATTCCAGCGTTACACTATATTTGTTAAAACGACTTAATTATGTGTTTTTAAGGTGTATTATGAAAAAATAAACTATCTTGAAAAATTTTTTATTCAAGTCATTTTACATTGTTTTGCTTCAAAACGATAAAATTGATGAAAACAACCCAATAGAGAGAAACCAAAGTAAAATAACAAAAACGTTTTTTTTTTTTTTTTTGCAGTTTTCAGCTTTTTTTTTTTTTTTTTTTTGCACCATAACACATAAATGCGGGCAAAACACGCTATTTGTCTAAGGAACTGAAATATGTCAAAAATGGGTTATTATGGTGTATGCAACAAAACTCAGAATTCCAGGCAATACACACTATTTTTCTAAAGAATAAAAAATGTGTCAAAAATGGGTTATTTTGGTGTATTACAGCGTTTAATGTACCAAAACTCTGAATTGCAGGATAAACACACTATTTTACTAAAGAATTAAAATGTGTCAAAAATGGGTTATTTTTGTATATAACAGCGTTTTATGCTCCAAAACTCTGAAATCCAGGCAAAACACACTATTTGTCTAAAAACTGAAATATGGGTTATTTTGTTGTATTCCAGCGTTTTATGCAACAAAACTTAGAATTGTAGGCAAAACACAATTTTTGTAAGGAATTAAAATATGTCAAAAATGGGTTAATTTGGTGTACTCCAGCGTTTTATGCATTAAAACTCTGAAATCAGACTAACACACTCTTTGTCTAGTTAACTGAAATATGTGAAAAATGGGTTATGCTGGAATATTTCAGCGTTTTATGCACTAAAACTCAGAAATGCAGGCAAAACAGTATATTTGTTAAAACATCTTATTTATGTGTTTTTAAGGTGTTTTATGAAAAAAAAAATACTATCTCGATTGAAAGTTTTGTGTATTCGTAATTTTTCATTGTTTTACTTCAAAACGATATAAGAGATAAAAACAAGCTAATATGGAGGAACCAAAATAAAAGTAACAAAAAAGTGTTATTTTAGTAGTTTTCAGCTTTTTTTTCCACTAAAACACAGAAATGCAGGCAAGACACACTCTTTATCTGAGGAACTGAAATATGTCCAAAATGGGATATTTTGGAGTTTTCCAGCGTTTTATGCACCAAAACTCACAAATGCAGGCATAACACTGTTTTTGTTAAAACGTGTTATTTATGTTATTTTAAGGTGTTGTTACGTTCACTGGTTAAATGGGTAAGATTGGCATTGGGGAGCCGCCAAACAATAACAATAAAAAAAAAACACTGCAGGTTCAACTGGTAAGGAAATGCAAAGGGGACACTTAAGAAGCTATTTAATAACCCAATAATGTAACTGACATACGGGCGGGCCGTAACATTTTCTTTCCCCCTAAGACCTGCGTTATGGGCTCATGAAGGTGAGACGGGAGATCTTGATAAGGCGTCGGCGATGATATTGTCCACCCCTTATATATTTGGACTTCCAAGTTGAAGGGTTGAGTTAACAAGGCCCACCTAAGTATGCGTTGGTTTCGGTTCTACATGGCGTGAAAGAAGGCCAGAGGTTTGTGATCGGTGAAGACCTTCGTAGTTTAAGGACCAGGATGAAGGTTGCACTCAAAACGTTGGAGCGCCAGCACGAGTGCCACAGCCTTCTTCTCGATGGTGGAGTAGTTGAGTTGGTGTTTCTTCAGCTTGGTGGAGTGATAGGCGATGGGATGGAGGATGCCGCTTGTGGGGTCCGCTTGTAGGAGGACAGCACCCACTCCAACTCCACTCGCGTCCACTTGTAGATGGAAGGGGCGAGTGATCTGGCGTCCAGACCACTGGCTCTGAGGAGAGGAACGCCTTGAGATGTTGGAAGGCTTGGTCACAGGTCGGGGTCCAGTGGAAGGGGACGGAAGTGCTGATAAGGCCCGTCAAGGGGGCGGCCAGGGTGGTGAAGTTCCTACAGAATCGTCTGTAGAAACCAGCCATCCCCAAGAACCTCATGAGAGCTTTCCTGGTGGTAGGGACAGGGAAGCCAAGGATGGCCTCTACGTTGGCTCTCTTGGGGCAAACCTTGCCGTTCCCCACCACATGTCCCAGGTAGACCACCGTAGACTTCCCGAAGGTGGACTTGGCCAGGTTGATTGTAAGACCGGCTTCCTGCAACCGACACATTAGCCTCCGGAGACGGGTCAGATGTGTCACCCAGTCGTCCGAAGCCACCACTAGGTCGTCCAGATAGGCAGATGTTCCCTCCAAGTCCTGGGTGATGTAATTTATAGCCCTCTGGAAGGTGGCGGGAGCATTAGATAACCCGAAGGGCATCACTGTGTATTGGTATAGCCCGAAGGGGGTGATGAAGGCGGATATTATTCGGGGAATCTGGTAGTAACCTTTAAGTAAATCTATAGTGGTTACAAATTTGGCTACTCCTATGCTGTTTATAAGGTCCTCTATCAAGGGCAATGGGTAGGAGTCTGGCACCGTCACTTTATTTAATTTCCTATAGTCGGTGCAAAAACGACTACTACCATCTGGCTTAGATGTTAACAGGCAGGGAGAAGCCCAGGGGGATATACTAGGTTCTGCAAGGTGATGACAGAGCAGATAGTCTACCTCTTTTTTCATCAAGTCTCTTTTAATGGGTGAAATGCGATAGGCTGGTTGTCTTATAGGCTTGATGTCATTAGATATTAAAGTTATATCATGTTGGATAGTAGTACAAAGTCCTGGAAGGTCACCTGTGATTTCTGAAAAGTCTAGCAATAACTTTTTAAGATCAGACTGTTGTGAAGGTGTTAAGGAAAGAAAACCTCATCAAGGTTGGACATGATTTGGCTGTTTGAGGGGCGTCCTTTAGGTGACGAGAAGAGGAATTCGATGTCGGACTCTTCCTCGGGGGCACAGGACCAGACTCCTTCCTACCAGACATACAGGTACAGTGCGAGACAAGTCGTCCTCTGGTTCTCTGGAGTGGTAAGGTTTCATTAGATTAATATGAAATAGTTGGGAATCCTTACGACGGTCAGGAGTGTGGACCACATAGTTTAATGGACTTAGTTTTTGAGCCACAACATAAGGTCCCATGAACTTACTGTGAAGAGCATTGCCTGGAGTGGGGAAAAAAGTAAAACCTTGTCTCCTAGTATGAAACTTCTCATGACAGATTTGGGAAGAGAATTTTGTTGCATTTTAGTTTGAGACTTCACTGATTTTATTCTTAAGGTTACTGATGTAGTCAGACACACTGGGGCTTGAAGGAGTATTTTTGAGTAAACCATTGATCATTTAATATTTTGAGAGGCCTCTTGATCAAAAGAGTATCCTAAAGAATCTTGAGGAGATTCTCTTAAAGCGAAGAGAAGGAAAGAGATACTTTCATCCCAGTCTCCTTGATGCTCCAAGCAATACTTCTTCATCATGGATTTTAATGTTTGGTGAAACCGCTCCAGACAGCCTTGGGATTGGGGTGGTAAGCCGAGGAGGTTACATGGTCGATGTTTAGCTCATTCACTATCTGTTGGAAAAAATGGCTAGTAAAATTGCTACCCTTGTCAGACTGAATTTGTTTTGGAATTCCTACCGAGGTGAAAAAATGTATTAGATGTTTTACAATGGTCTTTGATGTGATGTTCTTAAGAGGAATGCTTCAGGGTACCTGGTAGTGGGATCCATGAGGGTTAACAAATACTCATTCCCTCGTTTGGTTTTAAGTAAGGGTCCTACTCAGTCCAGAACGATCTTTTCGAAGGGCTCCGTCTGAACTGGAATAGGCGTCAGAGGAACTGGCACAAGATGGTGGTAATGTTAAGGGCGGCTAACCATTTCTTAAGTTGTCTTAGTTTCTCACTAGCAAATTCAACATAGGGGTGAGAGTCTGGTTTCACATATTTTCGGAACTGTTGTCTGTATCCGTCAGAAGTGATAGAATAAGCGTCTAGAATGTTACCTTTGATTTCTTCATATTCTACCTCATCACTAAGACCGTTGTATACCCTATAAGCTTTTCCTACTAGTTTAGAGACAAGGAGAGACACCCACTGATCCTTGGGCCATTTATTCCTATTAGCAATCTTCTCAAAAGCGCGAAATGACCCGTCAACATCAGATTCATCAATAGAAGGAACTAGCGGAGCAGCTGTAGCAGGATTAAAGCTTGCTAACTTTTTCTTTATATCTATTTCTTCCCTCTAAATTTAGCGTCATTTCGTAGGGCTAACTCCTGAATTTCTAACTTTTCTCCTGCCTTTTAAGTTGTGACTGAAATTCTCTCTCTTTATCTTCTTTTTCTGCCTGTAGTTGCATTTCTTTCGGTTTTTTTTTCTGCCTGTAGTTGCATTTGTTTTTCATACATCCGGTATTCTAGTCTAAGCTTCTCAATTTCCCACTGACTTATCCTACTCTTATCATGTTCTTCCTGGGGACTGTGTATTATAGTCCTCGTAGAGGCTGACATGGGAGTTAACTCTTCTATGGCATTTCCTAGCAACTGACCTTCTTGCACTAGATGTTCAACAACTACATTCTTAACGACCTCTTTAGTCATCTGAGACGTGATGGAAATATCAAAATGTTTAGCGATGGCTTTCCACTGGTCCTTCTTTAAATTAGCACCTTTAAGTTGTTCCAGAGAAGGGTCAGCACAAAAATCTTCAACGTTAAACTGAGCGGAAGCCATATTAAATAGATGTTAAACAAACAACAACAAAAATGATAAGCGAATTACTTAAGTGAGGAACTTGGCAGAGTGATAATAAAGGCAACCTTGAAATTACCTAGATTATACTTAAGTAAACACTTATAAGTACAATCACTAATGAGGGGTAAACTAGAGAATTACGGCATTAAGAGGGATCCGCATTACTCTAGTTACGAGACTTGAGAGTGAGGAGCGAATTGTACTGAGACTTGTTATTGATAAGGAGGCGAATTAGTCTGAGAGACGAGTTAAAAAGGGCCAATTCTAACTAGCGAGAAAAATGATCAGCGAAGTGAGGGGATTGAGGGTTCGCATGAACATATGATGATCCCAACACATGGATAACACTTATGACACACCTGCCTATGTGCAATGTTAGGTTCACCGGTTAAACTGGTAAGATTGGCATCGGGGAGCCGGTGAACAATAACAATAAAAAAAAAAAACACTGCAGGTTCAACTGGTGAGGAAATGCAAAGGGGTCACTTTAAAAGCTGTTTTAATAACCCATAATGAAATTGACATATATAACAAGAAACATGAAACACAGATATATAACATGAAACACAGGAAAATGACATACACATATACATATAACACAGTAATAAATACAACAATAAATGCCAACTTAATACCTAACAATAATCCTAATCCTATATGGAGGCAATGCGGAAAACACGGACGAGGGAAGTGATACTTATGCGGTGTCGCAGTGGTGTAGTGCTGGGTGATGGTTGATCCCACGGTAGACCCAAGAGGCGTTGTGTTCACTGGTTGAGGCTTGGATCTCAACTTCCACTCCAGAAAGCTAAGAGCTGGCTCAACACTTCCGGTTGAGTCGAAAGGGGCCGCGTGAATCCAACTTCGGGACAGTAGCGGGGCTTCATGAAACGGTGACGTGGAGGGTTCATGAGACGGTGGCGTGGAAGGTTCACGAGACGGTGACGTGGAAGGGGAGGCGGAGAGGTGGCGAACGAGGTAACAAGCGGAGGAGGTGATGGTAGTAATGTATGTTACGGGCGGGCCGTAACAGCAAAAAATAGAGATAAGTGCTATCGGTGAACACGCCTTTCTACCTGGTTTCCTGCTCTACCACTGCTATGCGATACCAATGAAAGTCACGAAGCACTTTTAACCCAAAAGGAGCTACTTGATAGCACAAAGGTAAATTTAAACTACACGCAGAGTAAGACACAGAAAAAATCCTACATCAAAGTCACAACACCACAGAAACACACAAGAAAAAATAATGTAATCACAGAAAAAAAGTCACTGAACAAGGGTTATAATAATCCTGTCACGGTCGCCAATTGTTACGTTCACCGGTTAAACGGGTAAGATTGGCATCGGGGAGCCGGTGAACAATAACAATAAAAAAAAACACTGCAGGTTCAACTGGTGAGGAAATGTAAAGGAGGGCACTTAAGAAGCTATTTAATAACCCAATAATGTAACTGACACACATATAGATATAATATAAAACACAGGAAACTGACATACACATATACATATAACACATAAATAAATATAACAAAGAACACAACTTAATACATACAAATAATATTAATCCTATATGGAGGCAATGTGGAAAAACACGGGACGAGGGGAAGTGATACTTATGCGGTGTCGCAGTGGTGAAGTGCTGGGTGAGGTGGATCCCACGGTAGTCCAAGAGGCGTTGTGTTCACTGGTTGAGGCCTGAACCTCAACTGACTTCCAGAAAGCCGGAAATTTGCATAACACTTCAGCTTGAGTCGAAAAGGGCCGCGTGAATCCAACTTCGGGAAAGTAGCGGGCTTCATGAGACGGTGATGTGGAAGGTTCATGAGACGATGACGTGGAAGGTTCATGAGACGGTGACGTGGAAGGTTATGAGACGGTAATGTGGAAGGGGAGGTGGAAAGGTGGCGAACGAGGTAACAAGCGAAAAGGTGATGGTATTTGAGTATGTTACAGGTTACAGTATTTTATGAAAAAAAAAAAAAAAAAAAACTCGATTAAAAATTTTGCTTATATGTCATTATATAGTGTTTTCCTTAAAACAACAAAATATATAAAACAAGCTAATATAGAGAAACCAAAGTAACATGAAAAAAAAAGTGTTATTTTAGTAGTTTTCAGCTTTTTGCACTAACACACAAAAATGCTACCAAAACACACTATTTGTCTAAAAAAATTAAATATGTTATTTTGTGTATTCAAGTGTTTTATGCAGCAAAACTCAGAAATGCGGCAAAACACGAGATTTGTTAAAACGTCTTATTTATGTGTTTTAAGGTGTTTTATGAAAAAAACTATTTTGAGTGAATTTTTTTTATTCAAGTCATTTTACATTGTTTTGCTTCAAACGATATAATTGATGAAAACATCCCAATATAGAGAAACCAAAGTAAAAGTAACAAAAACGAGTTATTTTAGTAGTTTTCAGCTTTTTTTGCACCAAAACACAAAAATGCAGGCAAAACACACTATTTGTCTAAGGAACTGAAATGTCAAAAATATGATATTTTGGTGTATTCCAGCGTTTTATGCAACAAAACTCAGAATTGCAGGCAAAACACATTACCATTTTAAGGAATAAAAAATGTGTCAAAAATGGGTTATTTTGCTGTATTACAGCGTTTAATGCACCAAAACTCTGAAATGCAGGCAAAACACACTATTTGTCTAAAAAACTGATATATGTGAAAAATGTATTTTTTGCTGTATCCTTGCGTTTTATGGAATAAAACTCAGAATTGCAGGGAAGAAACACTGCTTATAAAGGAACTAAAATATGTCAAAAGTAGGTTATTTTGGTGTATTCCATGGTTTTTTGAACCAAGGGTCTAAAATGGAGGCAAAAAAAACTATTTGTCTAAGGAACGGAAATATTTAAAAAATGGGTTATTTTGGAGTATTCCAGCGTTTTATGCGCAAAAACTCAGAAATGCAGGCAAAACACTATATTTGTTACAACGACTTATTTATGTGTTTTAAGGTGTTATATGAAAAAAAAAAGCTATCTCGAGTTAAAGTTTTGCTTTATTAAAGTCATTTTACGTTGTTTTCCTTCAAAACAATTTAATTGATGAAAACAAGCCAATATAGAGTAACCGTAATAAAAGTAACAAAAACGTGTTATTTTAGTAGTTTTCAGCCTTTTTGCACCAAAACACAGAAAAGTAGGCAAAACACACTATTTGTCTAAGGAACTGAAATATGTCAAAAATGGGTTATTTTGGTGTATTCCAGCGTTTTATGCATAAAAACTCAGAATTACAAGCAAATCACTATAATTGTTAAAAGGTCTTTTATGAAAGGTGTTTTATGAAAAAAAAACTATCTCGATTGAATTTTTGCTTGTTCGTCATCTTATATTGTTTTGCTTCAAAACGATAAAATTGATAAAAACAAGGCTATAAAGAGAAACAGAAGAAAAATTAACAACAACGTGTTATTTTAGTAGATTTCAACTTTTTTTGCACCAAAACACATAAATGCAGGCAGAACACAGTATTTGTCAAGGAACTGAAATATGTGAGAAAGGGTTATTTTGTCTATTCCACCGTTTTATGCAACAAAACTCTGAAATTGAGGAAAAACCACTATTTTACTTAAGAATTAAAATGTCTACAATGGGTTATTTTAGTGTATTACAGCGGCTTATGCTCCAAAACAGAAATCCAGGCAAAACACAGTATTTGTCTAAGTAACTTAAATATGTCAAAAATTTTTTTTTTGTGTGTGTGTGTGTATTCCGGCGTTTTATGCAACAAAACTTAGAATTGCAGGCAAAACACACTATTTATCTGAGGAACTAAAATATCAAAGATGGATTAATTTGGTGTATTCCAGCGTTTTTTGCATCAAACTCTGAAATGTAGGCAAAACACACTACATGTTTAGTTAACTGAAATATGTCAAAAATGGGTTATTTTGGAGTATTCCAGCGTTTTATTCACCAAAACTCAGAAATACAGCCAAAACACTATATTAGTTAAAATATCTTAATTATGTGTTTTTAAGGTGTTTTATGAAAAAAAAAACTATCGATTGAAAGTTTTGTTTATTCAAATCATTTTACATTGTTTTGATTCAAAACATATAAATTATGAAAACAAGCCAATATACTAGAAGAACCTTAAATGCAGGCAAAAAAAAAAAGTAACAAAAACGTGTTATTTTAGTATTTTTCAGCTTTTTTTGCACCAAAAAAGACTACACTATTTATCTTAGAAACTTAAATATTTCAAAAATGGGTTATTTTGGTGTATTTCTGCGTTTTATGCATCAAAACTCTGAAATGCAGACAAAACAAACTATATATTTAAGGAACTGAAATATGATAAAAATGGGTTATTTTGGAGTATTCCAGGGTTTTATTTACCAAAACTCAGAAATGCAGGCAAAACAATATATTTGTTAAAACGTCTTATTTATGTGCTTTTAAGGTGTTTTATGAAAAAAAAAACTATCTCAATTAAAATTTTGCTTATTCACCATTTTATATTGTTTTGCTTCAAAACGATACAATTGATGAAAACAAGCTAATACAGAGAAACAAAAGTAAAATAAAAAAAAGTGGTATTTTAGTAGTGTTGAACTTTTTTTTAACCAAAACACAGAAACGCAGGAGAAATATGTCAAAAATGGGTTAATTTGGTGTAATCCAGCGTTTTATGCAACAAAACTCAGAATTGCAGGCAAAACACACTATTTATCTAATGTTCTAAAATATGTAAAAAAATGGGTTATTTTAGTGTAATCCAGCGTTTTATGCATCAAAACTCTAAAAATTAAGGCAAAACACACTATTTGTCTAGGGCACTAAAATACCTAATAAATTGGTTAATATGGAGTTTTCAAGCGTTATATGTACCAAAACTCAAAAATAGAGCAAAAAATCTTTTTTTTTAAACGTCTTAATTAAGTGCTTTTAATTTGTTTTATGAAAAAAAAAAAAAAAAACTATCTCGGGTGAAAGTTGTGTTTATTCAAGTTACTTTACATTGTTTTGCTTCAAAACGATATAATTAATGAAAATAACCCAATATACAGAAACAAAAGTACAATAACAAAAAACGTATTATTTTAGTAGTTTTCAGCTTTTTTTGCACCAAAACACAGAAATGCAGGCAATACACACTATTTGTCTAAGTAACTGAAATATGTGAAAATAAGTTTTTTTTTTTTTTGTATTCCACCGTTTTATGCAACAAAACTCTCTGAAATGCTAAAAAAAAAAAAAAACAATTTTACCAAAGAATTAAAATGTGTCAAAAATGGGGGTTTTGGTGTATTACAGCGTTTTATGCAAAAAAACTCTTAAATCCAGGCAAAACACACTATTTGTCTTAGGAACTGAAATATGTCAAAAATGGATTATTTTGGTGTATTCCACCATTTTATGCAACGAAACTCAGAATTGCAGGCAAAACACACTATTTTTCGAAGTTATAAGAAATGTTTCAAAAATGGGTTATTTTGGTGTATTACAGCGTTTAATGGACCAAAACTCTGAATTGCAGGCAAAACACACTATTTGTTTAGCAAAATGAAATAAGTCAAAAATGTGTTATTTTGGTGTATCCCAGCGTTTTAAGGAACAAAACTCAGAATTGCATGAAATACACACTATTTATCTAAGGAACTAGAATATGTCAAAAACACACTATTTGTCTAAGGAACAGAAATATTTAAAAAAATGGTTTATTTTGGAGTATTCGCGCGTTTTATACACCAAAACTCAGAAATGCAGCAAACTCACTATATTTGTTAAAACGTCTTATTTGTGTGTTTTTAAGGTGTTTTATGAAAAAAAAAAAAAAAACTATCTCGATTGAAATTTTTGCTAATTCGTCATTTTATATTGTTTTGCTTCAAAACGATAATAGTAATTAAAACAACCCAATATAGAGAAACCAAAGTAAAAGTAACAAAAACGTGTTATTTTAGTAGTTTTCAGCTTTTTTTGCACCAAAACACATAAATGCAGGCAAAACAACTTATTTCTCTAAGCAAATGAAATATGTGAAAAGTGATTATTTTTTGTGTATTACACCGTTTTTTATGCAACAAAACTCTGTAATGCAGGAAAAACACACTCTTTTATTAAGTAATTAAAATGTGTCAAAAATGCGTTATTTTGATGTAATACAACGGTTTATGCTCCAAAACTCTGAAATCCAGGCAAAACATTCTATTTGTCTAAAGAATTGAATTATGTCGAAAAAGGGATATTTTGATGTATTCCAGCATTTAATACAACAAAACTTAGAATTGCAGGTAAAACACATTATTTTTCTAAGGAACTAAAATATGTGAAAAATAGGTTGTTTTGGAATATTCTAGCGTTTTATGCACCAAAACTCAGAAATGCAGGGAAAACACTATACATATATTAAAACATCTTATTTATGTGTTTTAAGGTGTTTTATGAAAAAAAATACTATCTCGATTGAAAGTTTTGTTTATTTAAGTCATTTTACATTGTTTTGCTTCAAAACGATATAAATGATGAAAACAACCTAATATAGAGGAAACAAAATAAAAGTAACAAAAACGTGCTATTGTAGTAGTTTTCAGCTATTTTTGCACCAAAACACAGACAGGCAGGCAAGACACACTATTTAACTAAGGAACTAAAATAGGTTAAAAATCGGTTATTTTGGTGTATTTCAGCGTTTTGTGAACCAAAAGTCTGAAATATGTTAAAAATGGATTATTTTGGAGTGTTCCAGCGTTTTATGCACCAAATGCAGGCAAAACATACTATTTTTCTAAAGAATAAAAAAAGTGTCAAAAGTGGTTTATTTTAATGTATTATAGCGTTTAATGCAGCAAAACTCTAAAATGCAGGGAAAACACACTCTTTGTCTAATTAACTGAATTATTTCATTTTTGTGTATCCCAGCTGAACAAAAACTCAGAAATGCAGTGAAGACATACTATTTATATAAGAACCTAAAATATGTCAAAAATGGATTATTTTAGTGAATTCTAGCGTCTTTTTAACCAAAACTATAAAATGCAGGCAAAACACACTATTTTTCTAAGGAACTAAAATATAAAAAAAAAGGTTATTTTAGAGTATTTTAGCGTTTTATGCAAAACAACAACGTTTTTTGCACCAAAACTCAAAATGCAGACAAATTACAATATTTGTTAAAACGTCTTATTTGTGTGTTTTAAGGTGTTATATGAAAAAAAAACTATCTCGGTTTAATTTGTTTATTCCTCATTTTACATTGTTTTGCTTTAAAACGATGTAAGTGATGAAAAAAAATGCCAATATAGAGGAACCAAAGTAAAAGTAGCAAAAACATGTTACTTTTTGTAGTTTTGAGTTACTTTTTTTTTTTTTGTACCAAAACACATAAATGTAGGGAAAACACACTATTTGTCTAAGGAAGTGAAATATGTCAAAAATGTTATTTTGGTGTATTTTAACCAGCGTTTTATGTAACAAAACTGAGAATTTTTTTTTATTTGTGTGTGTGTGTGTGTATTCAGCGTTTTTTGCATCAAAACTCAGAATTGCAGAAAAAGACACTTTGTGTAAGGAACTAAAATATGTCAAAAATGGTTATTTTGGTGTATTACAGCGTTTTATGCATCAAAACTCAGAAATACAGGCAAACAACTATAATTGTTAAAATGTCTTATTTTTGTGTTTCTAAGGTGTTTTATGAAAAAAAAAAACTATCTTGATTGTAAATTTTACTTATTCGTCATTTTATATTGTTTTCCTTCAAAACTATAAAATTGATGAAAACAAGGTAAATTATAGAAACAAAAGTAAAATAAAAAAAAACGTTATTTTAGTAGTTTTCAGCTTTTTTTGCACCAAAACACATAAATGTATGCAAAACAGACTAATTTTCTAGGTAACTAAAATATGTGAAAAAGAGATTATTTTTTTTGTATACCACCGTTTTATTGAACAAAACTTTGAAATCCAGGAAAAACACACAATTTTACTAAGGAATTAAAATATGTCAAAAATGGGTTATTTTGGTGTATTATAGCGCTTTATCCTCCAAAACTCTGAAATCCAGGCAAAACACACTATTTGTCTAAGGAACTGAAATATGTCGAAAATGGGTTATTTTGGTGTATTCCACCGTATTATACAACAAAACTTAGAATTCCAAGCAAAACACACTATTTATCTAAGTAACTAAAATATGTCAAAAATGGGTTAATTTCGTGTATTCCAGCGTTTTACACATCAAAACTCTGAAATGCAGGTAAAACACTATTTTTCTAGTTAACTAAAATGTCAAAAATGGATTATTTTGGAATATTACACCGTTTTATGCAACAAGACAAAGAATTGTAGGCAAAACACAAAATTTCTTTTAAGATATTAAAATGTTTCAAAATTGGATTATTTTGGTGTATTACAGCGTTTTATGCACCAAAACTCTGAAATGCAGGCAAAACACACTATTTGTGTAAGGAACTGATATATTTCAAAAATGGGTTATTTTGGTGTATTCCAGCGTTTTATGTACCAAAAATCAGAAATCCAGAAAAACCACTATATTTTTTAAAACGTCTTATTTGTGTGTTTTAAGATGTTTTATAAAAAAAAAAAACTATTTCAATTTAAAGTTTTGTTTATTCAAGTCATTTTACATTGTTTTGCTACAAAACGATAAAATTGATGAAAACAACCCAATATAGAGATACCAAAGTAAAATAACAAAAACGTGTTATTTTAGTAGTTTTCAGCTTTTTTTGCACCAAAACACAGAAATGCAGGCAAATCACACTATTTGTCTAAGGAACGGAAATATTGAAAGTTTTGTTTTTAAGTCATTTTACATTGTTTTGCTTCAAAACGATATAAATAATGAAAACAAGCCAATATAGAGGAACAAAAATAAAAGTAACAAAAACGTGCTATTTTAGTAGTTTTCAGCTTTTTGCACGCACCAAAACATAAAAATACAGCCAAGACTTACTATTTATCTAAGAAACTAAAATATGTCAAAAATGGGTTATTTTGATGTATTCCAGCGTTTTATGAACCAAAAGTCTGAAATGCAGGCAAAAAACACTATTTATCTAAGGAAATGGAATACGTCCAAAATGGGTTATTTTAAAGTATTCGAGCGTTTTATGCACCAAAACTCACAAATACAGGCAAAACACTATAATTTATTAAAACGTCTTATTTATCTGCTTTTAACGTGTTTTATGAAAAAAAAAAAACTATCTCGATTGAAAATTTTGTTTATTCGTCATTTTGTATTGTTTGGCTTCAAACCGATAAAATTGATAAAAACAAGCTAATATAGAGAAACCAAATTAAATTTTAAAAAACATGTTAATTTAGTAGTTTTTGGCTTTTTTTTTTTTTTTTGCACCAAAACACAGAAATGCAGACAAATCACACTATTTGTCTTAGGAACGGAAATATGTCAAAAATTAATTATTTTGGTGTATTACAGCTTTTTTTGCAACAAAACTCAGAATTGCAGGCAAAAGTGTATTCCAGCGTTATGTGCACCAAAACTCAAAAATGCAATACAACGTCTTATGAGTTTTATGAAAAAAAAAAAACTATCTCGATTGAACCTTTTGTTTATTCAAGTCATTTTACATTGTTTTTCTTCAAAACGATATAATTGATAAAAACAACCCAATATAGAGAAACAAAGTAAAATAACAAAAACGTGTTATTTTAGTAGTTTTCAGCTTTTTTTGCACTAAAACACAGAAATGCAAGCAAAACACACGATTTGTCTAAGGTACTTAAATATGCCAAAAATGGTTTATTTTGGTGTATTCCAACGTTTTATGCAACAACACTCAAAATTGCAGTCAACCGACACAATTTTTCTAAGGAATAAATAATGTACCAAAATACAGAAATACTGAAACATGTCAAATATGGGTTATTTTGGTGCTATCCACCGTTTTATGCACCAAAACTTTGAAATGCAGGTAAACCACACAATTTGTCTAAGGAACTGTAATATGTCAAAAAAGGGTTATTTTTTAGTATTCCAGCGTTTTATGCACCAAAACTCAGAAATGCAGGCAAAACATTATACTTGTTAAAACTTATTATTTATGTGCTTTTATGGTGTTTTTGAAAAAACTACCTCTATTGAAAATTTTGGTTACTCATTTTATATCATTTTGCCTCAAAACAATGAAATTGATGAAAACAATGTAATATAGAGAAACAAAAGTAAAATTAACAAAAACGTGTTATTTTAGTAGTTTTCTGATTATTTTGCACCAAAACACATAAATGCAGTTAAAGCAACCTATTTGTCTAAGGAACTAAAATTTGTGAAATGCAGAAAAAAGACACTATTTTACTAAAGAATTAAAATATGTAAAAAAATGGGTTATTTTTTAGTATTCCAGCGTTTTATGCACCAACACTCAGAAATGCAGGCAAAACACTATATTTGTTAAAACTTTTAAGGGTTTTTTTTTTAACTATCACTAATGAAAATTTTTTCTTATTCGTCATTTTATATTATTTTCCTTCAAAACGATAAAATTGATGAAAACAAGGTAATATAGAGAAACAAAAGTAAAATTTAAAAAACCTTATTTTATTAGTTTTCTGATTTTTTTGCACCAAAACACATAAATGCAGTTAAAACAACCTATTTGTCTAAGGAACTGATATATGTGAAATAGCAGTTATTTTTGTGTATTCCACCGTTTTATGCAACAAAACTCTGAAATGCAGAAAAAATACACTATTTTACTATGGAAATAAAATGTGTCAAAAATGGATTATTTTGGTGTGATACAGCGTTTTATGCTTTAAAACTCTGAAATCCAGGCAAAACACACTATTTGTATATGGAACTGAAATATGTCAAAAAAGGAGTTATTTTGGTGTATTCCAGCGTTTTATACAACAAAATTTAGACTTGCCGGCAAAAAAAACTATTTTTCTAAGGAACTAAAATATGTAAAAAATGGGTTAATTTGTTGTACTCCAGCGTTTTATGCATCAAAAATCTGAAATGCATGCAAAACACGCTATTTATTTAGTTAACTAAAATATGTTAAAAATAGGGTATTTTGGAGTATTCCAGCGTTTTATACACCAAAACTCAGAAATGCAGGCAAAGCACTATATTTGTTAAAAGGACTTATTTATGTGTTTTTAAGGTGTTTTATGAAAAAAAAACTATCAAGTTTAAGTTTTGATTATTAAACTCATTTTACGTTGTTTTGCTTCAGAACGATATAATTGGTGAAAACAATCCAATATAGAGAAACCAAAGTAAAAGTAACAAAAATTTATTATTTTGGTAGTTTTTTATCTTTTTTTTACAGCAAAACACAGAAATGCATGCAAAACACATTATTTATCTAAAGAACTTAAATATGTCAAAAATGTACCAAAACTCAGAAATGAAGACAAACCAATACATTTGTTAAAACTTCTTATTTGTGTGTTTTAAGGTGTTTTATGAAAAAAAAACTCGATTTGAAGTTATGTTTATTCGTTATTTTACATTGTTTTGCTTCAAAACTATATAAATTATGTAAACAAGCCATTATGGAGGAACCAAAGTGAAAGTAACAAAAACGTTTTGTTTTTGTAGTTTTGAGCTTTCTTTTTATACCAAAACACAGGCAAAACACACTATTCATCTAAGAAACTGAAATATGTCAAAAATGGGTAATTTTGTAATATTCCAGCGTTTTGTGAACTAAATCTCAGAAATGCAGACAAATTCAAAATATTTGTTAAAATGTGTTATTTGTGTGTTTTTTAGGTGTTTTATGAAAAAAAATTATCTCGATTTAAAGTTTTGTTTATTCGTCATTTTACATTGTTTTTTTCTTCAAAACGATATAAAAGATAAAAACAAGCCAATATATAAGTACGAAAGTAAAAGTAACAAGAACGTGTTACTTTTTAAATTTTGAGGTTTTTTTTTTTTGTACTAAAACACAGAAACGCAGGCAAAACACACTATTTGCCTAATGAATTGAAATATGTCAAAAATGGGTTATTTCAGTTGTATTCCAGCGTTTTATGCATCAAAACTCAAAACTGCAGGCAAAAAACACTTTGTCTAAGGAATTTAATTGTCAAAAATTGCTTATTTTGGTGTATTAGATCGTTTTTTGCACCAAAACTAGGAAATACAGGCAAATCACTATAATTGTTAAAACGTCTTATTTATTTTTTTTAAAGGCGTCTTATGAAGAATAAAACTATCTCGATTGAAAATTTTGCTTGTTCGTCATTTAATATTGATTTGCTTCAAAACGATGAAATTTATGAAAACAAGCTAATATAGAGAAACGAAAGTAAAATTAACAAAAACTTGTTATTTTAGTAGTTTTCAATTTTTTTTTTTTTTTTTTTTTTCAACCTATACTCTAAAATGCGGGCATAACACACTTTTTGTCTAAAGAACTGATATTTAAAATGGGTTATTTTAAAATATTCCAGCGTTTTATGCATCAAAACTCAGAAATGCAGGCAAAGTCGTTTGTTAAAACGACTTATTTATGTGTTTTTAAAATGTTTTATGAAAAAAAAACTCGTAAAAGTTTTGTTTATTCAATTCATTTTATATTGTTTAGCTTCAAAGCGATATAATTAATGAAAACAAGCTAATATAGGGAAACCAAAGAAAAATTAACAAAAACGTGTTATTTTACTAGTTTTCAGCTTTTTTGCACTAAAACACAGAAATGCAAGCAAAACATACTATTTTTCTAAGAAACTGAAATATGTCAAAATGGGTAATTTTGGGGTATTTTAGCGTTTTATGCACCAAAACTCAGAAATGCAGGCAAAACACTCTATTTGTTAAAACGTCTTATTTATGTGTTTTTAAGATGTTTTATAAAAAAAAAAAACTATCTGTATTGAAAATTTTATATTGTTTTGCTTCAAAACGATGAAATTTATAAAACAAGCTAATATAGAGACACCAAAGTAAAAGTAACAAAAACGTGTTATTTTAGTAGTTTTCAGCTTTTTTTTCCACCAAAACATAGAAATGCTACCAAAACACACTATTTGTCTAAAGAATTGAAAAATTTCAAAAAATGGGTTATTTTAGGGTATTCCACCTTTTATGCAACAAAACTCAGAATTACAGGCAAAAGACAATATTTTTCCAAGGAATTAAAGATGTGTCAAAAATGGGTTATTTAGGTGTATTACAGCCTTTAATGCACCAAAACTATGAAATGCAGGCAAAAAACACTATTTGTCTAGGTAACTGAAATATTTCAAAAATGGGTTATTTTGGAGTATTCAAGCGTTTTATGCATTAAAACTCAGAAAAGCAAGCAAAACACTATATTAGTTAAAAACGTCTTATTTACGTGTTTTTAAGGTGTTTTATGATAAAAAAAAACTATCTCGAGTTAAATTTTTGTTTATTAAAGTCTTTTTACATTGTTTTCCTTAAAAACGATATAATTGATAAAAAAAAAGCCAATATAGAGAAATCAAAGTAAAATTAAGAAAAACGTGTTACTATAGTAGTTTTTAGGTTTTTTTGCACCAAAACACAGAAATACAGGCAAAAAATCTATTTGTCTAAGGAACTGATATATGTCAAAATGGGTTATTTTGGTGTATTCCACCATATTGTAAGACAAAACTCAAAATTGCAAGCAAAACACACTATTTATCTAAGGAATCAAAATGTGTCAAAAATGGGTAATTTTGGTGTATAACAGCGTTTTACACATCAAAACTCTGAAATGCAGGCAAATCACACTATTTGTTTAGGGAACTGAAAGATCTCAATAATGGGTTATTTTGGAGTATTCAAGCGTTATATGCACCAAAACTACAGGGGGCAAAACACTGTATTTGTTGAAGCGTCTTAATTATGTGCTTTTAGGGTGTTTTAGGAAAAAAAATAAACTATCTCGAGTGCAAGTTTTTTTTATTCAAGTCATTTTACATTGTTTTGCTTCAAAGCAATATAATGGATGAAAACAATACAATATAGAGAAACCAAAGAAGAAGTAAAAAAGACATTTACAGCTTTTTTTGCACCAAAACACAGAAAAGAAGGCAAAACACACTATTTGTCTAAAGAACTGAAATATGTCAATAATGGGTTTTTTTGTGTGTGTGTCTCTGTGTATTCCACCACTTTATGCAATAAAACTAAGAATTACAGTCAAAACACACTATTTTTCTAAGGAAATAAAATGTGTCAAAAATTGGTTATTTTGGTGTATTCTAGCGTTTTATGCATCAAATCTCTGAAATGCAGGCAAAACACATTTTTTCTCTATGGAACCGAAATATCTCAAAAATGGGTAATTTTGGAGAATTCCAGCGTTTTATGCACCAAAACTCAGAAATACAGGCAAATCCTTATTATTGTCAAAACGTGTTTTTAAGGTGTTTTAGGAAAAAAATATATCCCGATTGAAAATTTTGCTTATTTGTTATTTTATATTGTTTTTTTTTCAAAACGATAAAATTGATGAAAACAAGCTAATATAGAGAAACCAAAGTAAAATAAACAAAAACATGTTATTTCATTAGTTTTCAGCGTTTTATGCATCAAAACTCGGAAATGCTGGCAGAACACACTTTTTGTCTTGGGAACTGATATATCTCAAAAATGTTTTTTTATAGACTCTTCAAGCGTTATATGTACCAAAACTCAAAAATGCAGGGTAAAGACTATATTTGTTGAAACGTCTTAATTATGTGCTTCTAAGGTGTTTAATGAAAAAAAAAAACTATCTTCAGTGAAAGTTTGGTTTATTCAAGTCATTTTACATTGTTTTGCTTCAAAACGATATAATTCAGGAAAACAACCCAATATAAAGAAACCAAAATAAAATAACAAAAACGTGTTATTTTAGTAGTTTTCAGTTTTTTACACCAAAACAGAAATGCAGGTAAAACACACTACTTGTCTAAAGAACTGAAATATGTGAAATTAGGGTTATTTTTGTGAATTCCACCGTTTTATGCAACGAAACTCTGAAAAGCTAGAAAAAAAACACTATTTTATTAAGGAATTAAAATGTGTCAAAATGTTTTTTTGGTGTATTACAGCGTTTTGTGCTCCAAAAGTCTGAGATCCGTTCAAAACACACTACTTATTAAGGGAATTGAAATATGTCAAAAATGGATTATTTTGGTGTATTCCAGCGTTTTTTGCAACAAAACTCATAATTGCAAGCAAAATACACTATTTATCTAAGGACCTAAAATATGTCAAAAATGTGTTATTTTACTGTATTCCAACGTTTTATGCATCAAAACTCTGAAATGCAGACAAAACACACTATTTGTCTATCTATCTTAAAAATGGGTTATTTTAAAGTATTCAAGTGTTATATGCACCAAAACTCAAAAATTCAGGCAAAACACTATATTTTTTTAAGCATCTTTTAAGGTGTTTTAAGAAAAAAAAACTATCTCGAGTGAAAGTTTTATTTATTTAAGTCATTTTACATTGTTTTACTTCAAAACGATATAATTGATGAAAACAACACAATATAGAGAAACCAAAGTAAAATAATATTTTTCTAAGGAACTAAAATATATCAGAAATTGGTGGTGTATCCCACCGATTTATGCAGCAAAAATCAAAATTGCAGGCAAAAAACACTATTTTTCTAAAGAATAAAAAATATGTCAAAAATGGGTTATTTTGTTGTATTACAGCTACACCAAAATTCTTAAATGCAGGCAAAACACACTATTTGTCTAGGAAACTGATATATGTCAAAAAAATTTATTTTGGTGTATCCTATCGTTTTATGGGACAAAACTCAAAATTGCAAGGAAGACACACTATTTATCTAAGCAACTAAAATATTTCAAAAATAGTTTATTTGGGGTATTACAGCTTTTTTTGCACCAAAACTCTAAAATAGAGGCAAAACACAATATTTGTCTATGGATCTGATTTATTTAAAAAAAAAATGTTATTCTGGAGTATTCCAGCGTTTTATGCACCAAAACTCAGAAATGCAGGCAAAACACTAAATTTGTTAAAACGATTTATTTATGTGTTTTTAAGGTGTTTTATGAAAAAAACCTGTCGAGTTAAAGTTTTGTTTATTAGAGTCATTTTACGATATTTTGATTCGAAACGATATAATTAATGAAAACAAGCAATATAGAGAAACCAAAGTAAAAGAAACAAAAACGTGTTAATTTAGTAGTTTTTAGCTTTTTTTTTACAGGAAAAACACACTATTTGTCTAAGGAATTAAAATATGTCAGAAATGGGTTATTTTAGTGTATTCCACCGTTTTATGAAACAAAACTCTGAAATGCAGAAAAAAACAATATTTTACTAAAGAATTAAAATATGTCAAAAATGGGTTATTTTGGTGTATTACAGTGTTTTATGCTCCATAACTCTGAAATCAAGGCAAAATACTCTATTTGTCTAAGGAACTGAAATATGTCAAAAATGGGTTAATTTATCAATAAGCATTCCAGCATTTTATGCAGAAAAACTTAGAATTGCAGGCAAAACACACTATTTAATTTGATGTATTCCAGCCTTTTATACATCAAAACTGAAATGCAGACAAAAAACACTATTTGTCTAGTTAACTGAAATATGTCAAAAATGGGTTATTTTGGACTATTCCAGCGTTTTATGCACGAAAACTCAGAAATGCAGGCATAACAATATATTTGTTAAAACGTTTTATTTATGTGTTTTTAAGGTGTTTTATGAAAAAACACAGAAATGCATGTAATAACCACTATTTTTCTAAGAAACTGAAATATGTCAAAAATGGGTTATTTTGGTGTATTCAACTGTTTTATGCAAAAAACTCAGAATTGCTGGCAAAACACATAATTATTCTAAGGAATTAAAAATGTTTCAAAAATGGGTTATTATGGTGAATTACAGCTTTTTATGCACCAAAACTCTAAAACTGAAATATGTTAAAAATGTGTTATTTTGGTTTATTCCAGCGTTTTACGCAAAAAAACTTAAAATCTAAGGCAAGACACACTATTTATCAGAGGAACTAAAGTATTTAAAAAAATGTTTTTTTTTTTGTTGTTTTAAAGCGTTTTATGCACCAAAACTCTGAAATGCAGGCAAAACACATTATTTATTTAAGGAACTGAAATATGTCGAAAATGGGTTATTTTGGTGTATTCCAACGATGTATGCACCAAAACTCAGAAATACAGACCAAACACTATATTTGTTAAAAGGTTTTATTTATGTGCATTTAAGGGGTTTTATGAAAAAAACAAACTACCTCGATTGAAAATTTTCCTTTATTCGTCATTTTATAATGTTATGCTTCAAAACAATAAGGAAATGAAAAATGTCAAAAAAAGGGATATTTTGGTGTATTTCACCGTTTAATGCAAAAAAAAACTCAGAATTTCAGGCAAAATACACTTTTTTCTAAACAATAAAAAAATGTGTGAAAATTTTGTTTTTTGGTGTATTACAGCGTTTAATGCACCAAAACTCTGAAATGCAGGCAAAACACGCTATTTGTCTAAGAAACTGAAAAATGTCAAAAATGTGTTATTTTGGTGTATCCCAGCTTTTTATGGAACAAAACTCAGAATTGCATGGAAGACACACTATTTATCTAAGGAACTAAAATATGTTAAAAATAGGTTATTTTGGTGTATTTCAGCGTTTTTTGCACCAAACCTCTAAAATGCAGGCAAAACCCACTATTGGTCTAAGGAACTGAAATATTTGAAAAAACAAATTATTTTGGAGTATTCAAGCGTTTTATGCACCAAAACTCAGAAATGCAGTCAAAACACTATATATGTTAAAACGACTTATTTATGTGTTTTTAAGGTGTTTTATGAAAAAAAAAACTATCGAGTTAAAGTTTTGTTTGTTAAAGTTATTTTACGTTGTTTTGCTTCATAACAATATAATTGATGAAAATAAGAAACCAAAGTAAAAGTAACAAAAACGTGTTATTTTAGTTGTGTTAAGCTTTTTTGCACAAAAAAACACAGAAATGCAGGCAAAACACACTATTTGTCTAAGAAACTGAATATGTCAGAAATGCGTTATTTTGGTATATTCAACCGTTTCATGCAACAAAACTCAGAGTTTCAGGCAAAACACACTATTTTTCTAAAGAATTAAAATGAGTCAAAAATGGGTTATTTTGGTGTATTCCCGCGTTTTATGCACCAAAACTCTGATATGCAGGCAAAGCACAATATTTGTCTAAGTAACTGAAATATGTGAAAAATGGGATATTTTGGTATATTCCACCGTTTTATGCAACAAAACACAGAATTGCAGCCTAAACATTATTTTTCTAAGGAATAAAAAATGTGCCAAAATGGTTTATTTTGGTGTATTACACCGTTTAATGCACCAAAATTTTGAAATGCAGGCAAAACACACTACTTTTCTAATAAACTGAAAAATGTCAAAAATGTGTTCTTTTGGTGTATCCCAGCGTTTTATGGAACAAAACTCAAAATTGCAGGGAAGACACACTATTTATCTAAGGAACTAAATTAGGTCAAAAATGGGTTATTTTGGTGTATTCCAGCGTTTTTTGAACGAAAACTCTAAAATGCAGACAAAACACACTATCTGTCTAAGGAACTGAAATATTTCAAAAATGGTTTATTTTGGTGTATTCCAGCGTTTTATGAAACAAAACTCAAAAATGCAGGAAAAACACTATATTTGTTAACACTAGAAGGTGTTTTATGGAAAAAAAACTATCGAGTTAAAGTTTTGTTTATTAAAGTCATTTTACATTATTTTGCTTCATAACGATATAATTGATAAAAACAAGCGAATATAGAGAAACCAAAGTAGAAGTAACAAAAACGTGTTATTTTAGTAGTTGCAGCTTTTTTTTGCACCAAAACTTAGAAATGCCCGCAAAACACACTATTTGTCTAAGAAACTGAATGTAATAAAAATGTGTTATTTTGGTGTATTCCAACGTTTTATGCAACAAAATTCAGAATTGCAGGTAAAACACACTATTTTTCTCTAAAATGTGTCAAAATTAATTCCAATGCACCAAAACTCTGAAATGCAGGCAAAGCACACTATTTGTCTAAGTAACTGAAATATGTCTTATTTTTGTGTTTTTTAAGGTGTTTTATGGAAAAAAATCTTTATTGAAAATTTTGTTATTTATCATTTTATATTGTTTTTTTCAAAACGTAAATATTCCAGAAAACGTGTTATTTTAGTAGTTTTCAGTGTATTTTTTTGCACCAAAACTCAAATGAAGGCAAAACACAGTATTTTCTATGAACTGAAATATGGAAAATGGGTTATTTTTCTGTATTCCACCGTTTTATGCAACAAAACTTTGAAATACAGGCAAAACAAAAAAACAATATTTAAGAGGAATTAAAATGAGTCTAGCGTTTTATGTGAAAACTCTGAAATCCAGCAGGCAAAAACACTATTTGTCTAAGGAACTGAAATATGTCAAAAATGGGTTATTTTGGGGTATTCCAGCGTTTTATGCAACAAGACTTAGAATTGCATGCAAAACACATTATTTATTCTAAGGAACTAAAATATGTGAAAAATGGTTTTATTTGGTGTATTCCAGCGTTTTATGCACCAAGACTCTGAAATGCAGGCAAAACACACTTTTTCTCTAGTTAACTGAAATATGCCAAAACTGGGTTATTTTGGAGTATTCCAGCGTTTTATGCACCAAAACTAAGAAATGCAGGCAAAACACTATATCTTTTAAAACATCTTATTTATGTGTTTTAATGGTGTTTTATGAAAAAAAAAACTATCTTGATTGAAAGTTTTGTTTTTTTAAGTCAATTTACATTGTTTTGCTTCGAACCGTTACAAATATTGAAAAGAAAAAAATATAGAGGAACCAAAATAAAAGTAGATTTCAGGTTTTTTTCCACTAAAATACAGAAATTCAGGCAAAACACACTATTTTTCTTAGGAACTTGAATATTTTAAAAATGGGTTATTTTGCTGTATTCCAGCGTTTTATGCACTAAAAGTCTGAAATGCAGGCAAAACACTATGTATCTAAGGAACTGATATATTTCCAAAATGGGTTATTTAGGGTATTCCAGCGTTTTATGCACCAAAACTCACAAATGCTTGCAAAGCACTATATTTGTTAAAATGTCTTATTTATGTGTTTTTAATGTGTTTTCTGAAAAAAAAACTCGATTGAAAATTTTTGCTCATTCGTCATTTTATATTATTTTGCTTCAAAACTAAAAAATTAATGAAAACAAGCTAATATAGAGAAACTAAATTAAAATGAGAAAAAACGTATTATTTTAGTAGTTTTTTACTTTTTTACACCAAAATACAGAAATGCTACCAAAACACACTATTTGTGTAAGGAATTTAAATATGTCAAAAATGGGTTATTTTGGTGTATTCAAGCAATTTATGAAGCAAAACTCAAAAATGCAGGCAAAACACGATATTTGTTAAAACGTTTATTTATGTGCTTTTAAGGTGTTCTTTGAAAAAAAAAACTATCTCGAGTGAAAGTTTCGTTTATTCAAGTCATTTTATATTGTTTTGCTTCAAAACGATATAATTTATAAAAACATCCCAAAATAGAGAAACCAAAGTAAAAGTAACAAAAACGTGTTATTTTAGTAGTATTCGGCTTTAATTGCGCCAAAACACAGAAACGAAGGCAAGACACACTATTTGTCTAAGGAAAAAATGTGTCAAAATGGGTTATTTTGGTGCATTCCACCGTTTTATTCAACAAAACTAAGAATTGCAGTTAAAACACATAATTTTTCAATGGCATAAAAAATGTGTCAAGATTGGGTTATTTTGGTGTATTACAACGTTTAATTCACCAAAACTCTGAAATGCAGAAAAACACACTATTTATCTAAGAAACTAAAATATGTCAAAAATGTGTTATTTTGGTGTATCCCAGCGTTTTATGGAACAAAACTCAGAACTGCAGGGAAGACACACTATTTATCTAAGGAACTAAAATAATTCAAACATGGGTTATTTTTGTGTATTCCAGCGTTTTTTTTTTTTTTTTTTTTGCACCAAAACTCTAAAATGCAGGGAAAAAACACTATTTGTCTAGGGAACTAAAATATTTAAAAAATTGGTTACTTTTGGAGTATTCCAGCGTTTTATACACCAAAACTCAGAAATGCAGACAAACCACATTATTTTTTAAAAGTCTTATTTGTGTGTTTTTAAGGTGTTTTATGAAAAAAATCTATCGCGATTCAAAGTTTTGTTTATTCGTTATTTTACATTGTTTTTCTTCAAAACTATGTAAATGTTGAAAACAAGCCAATATAGAGGAACAAAAACGTGTTATTTTTATAGTTTTGAGTTGTTGTTGTTTTTTTGTACCAAAACACATAAATGCAGGGAAAACACACTATTTGTCTAAGGAACTGAAATATGTAAAAAAAAATGGGTTATTTTGGTGTATTCCAGCGTTTTATGCATCAAAACTCAGAAATGCAGGCAAATCACTATATTTGTTAAAATGTCTTTTTTTTTTAAGGTGTTTTATGAAAAAAATCTATCTCAATTGAAGATTTTGCTTATTCGTCATTTTGCAACAAAACTCAGAATTACAAGCAAAACACACTATTATTTCAAGTAATTAAAATTAAAAAGTAAATTAAAAGTAAAAAAAATTTTGGTGTATTACAGCGTTTTATGCACCAAAACTCTGCAATACAAGCAAAGCACACTATTTGTTTAATTACTGAAATATGTCAAAAAAGGGTTATTTTGATTATTCCAACGTTTTATACACCAAAACTCAGATATCCAGGATTAACCACTTATTTGTGTGTTTTTAAGGTGTTTTATGAAAAAAAATTATATCAATAAAAATTTTCTTTCATCGTCATTTTACATTGTTTTACTTCAAAACGATATAAATAATGAAAGCAAGCCAATATAGAGGAACCAAAGAAAAGTAACAAAAAAGTGTTATTTTTATAGTTTTGAGCTTGTTTTTTGTAACAAAACACAGAAATGTAGGCAAAACACACTATTTGTCTAAGGAACTGATATATGTCAAAAATGGGTTATTTTGGTTTATTCCAGCGTTTTATGCATCAAAACGCAGAATTAAAGGCAAATCACACTTTTTGTCTAAGGAATTAAAAGATGTCAAAAATGATTTATTTTCGTGTATTACAGCGTTTTATGCACCAAAACTCAGAAATACAGGCAAATCACTATAATTGTTAAAACGTCTTATTTTTTGGTTTTTAAGGTGCTTTATGAAAAAAAATAAGTATCTCGATTGAAAATTTTGCTTATTCGTCATTTTATAATGTTTTGCTTCAAAACGATAAAATTGATGAAAACAAGGTAATATAGAAAAACAAAAGTAAAATTAACAAAAACGTGTTATTTAAGTAGTTTTCAGCTTTATTTCCACAAAACACATAAATGCAGGCAAAATAGACTATTTATCTAAGGAACTGAAATATGTAAAAAAGGGATTATTTTTGTGTATTCCACCGTTTTATGCAACAAAACTTTTAACAGCAGGAAAAACACACTATTTTATATGTTACGTTCACCGGTTAAACTGGTAAGATTGGCATCGGAGAGCCGGTGAACAATAACAATAAAAAAAAAAAAACACTGCCGGTTCAACTGGTGAGGAAATGCAAAGGGGGCACTTTAAAAAGCTATTTTAATAATCCATAATGATGTTGACACATATAGATATAACATGAAACATGAAACACAGATATATAAAATGAAACACAGGAAAATGACATACACATATACATATAACACAGTAAGAAATACAACAAAAAAAATCCCAATTTAATACCTAACAATAATCCTAATCCTATATAGAGGCAATGTGGAAAGCAAGGACGAGGGGAAGTGATACTTATGCGGTGTCGCAGTGGTGAAGTGCTGGGTGATGGTTGATCCCACGATAGACCCAAGAGGCGTTGTGTTCACTGGTTGAGGCCTGGACCTCAACTTCCATTCCAGAAAGCTAAGAGCTGGTGGCTAAACACTTCCGGTTGAGTCGAAAGGGGCCGCGTGAATCCAACTTCGGGACAGTAGCGGGGCTTCATGAAACGGTGACGTGGAGGGTTCATGAAACGGTGGCGTGGAAGGTTCACGAGACGGTGACGTGGAAGGGGAGGCGGAGAGGTTACGAACGAGGTAACAAGCGGAGGAGGTGATGGTAGTAATGTATGTTACGGGCGGGCCGTAACATTTCCTCCCCCCTTAGACCTCCGTAATGGGCTCATGAAGGAGGTGAGACGGGAGATCTTGATAAGGCGTCGGCGATGATGTTGTCCACCCCCTTGATATGGTGGACTTCCAAGTTGAAGGGTTGAGTTAACAAGGCCCACCTAAGAAGCGTTGGTTTCGGTTCTTCATGGCGTGAAGGAAGGCCAGAGGATTGTGATCGGTGAAGACCTTCGTAGTTTGAGGACCAGGATGAAGATAGCACTCAAAACGTTGGAGTGCCAGGACGAGTGCCAGAGCCTCCTTCTCGATGGTGGAGTAGTTGAGTTGATGTTTTTTCAGCTTGGCGGAGTGATAGGCGATGGGATGAAGGATGCCCCTTGTAGGGTCAGTTTGTAGTAGGACAGCACCCACTCCAACTCCACTCGCGTCCACTTGTAGATGGAAGGGGCAGGAGTGATCCGGCGTCCAGACCACTGGTTCCGAGGAGAGAAACGCCTTGAGGTGTTGGAAGGCTTAGTCACAGGTCGGGGTCCAGTGGAAGGGGACGGAAGTGCTGATAAGGTCCGTCAGGGGGGCGGCCAGGGTGGAGAAGTTCCTACAGAATCTTCTGTAGAAACCAGCCATCCCCAAGAACCTCATGAGAGCTTTCCTGGTGGTAGGGACAAGGAAGCCAAGGATGGCCTCCACGTTAGCTCTCTTGGGGCAAACCTTGCCGTTCCCCACCACATGTCCCAGGTAGACCACCGTAGACTTCCCGAAGGTGGACTTGGCCAGGTTAATTTTAAGCCCGGCTTCCTGGAACCGACCCATCAGCTTCCGAAGACGGGTCAGATGTGTCGCCCAGTCGTCCGCAGTCACCACCAGGTCGTCCAGATATGCAGATGTTTCTTCCAAGTCCTGAATGATGTAATTTATAGCCCTCTGGAAGGTGGCAGGAGTATTAGACAAGCCAAAGGGCATCACTGTGTATTGGTATAGTCCGAAGGGGGTGGTGAAGGCGGATATTATTTGGGCCTCGTCCGAGAGGGGAATCTGGTAGTAACCTTTAAGTAAGTCTATAGTGGTTACAAATTTGGCTACTCCTATACTATCTATAAGGTCCTCTATCAAGAGCAATGGGTAGGAGTCTGGCACCGTCACTTTATTTAATTTCCTGTAGTCGGTGCAAAATCGACTACTACCATCTGGCTTAGATGTTAACAGGCAGGAGAAGCCCAGGGAGATATACTAGGTTCTGCAAGGTGATGACAGAGCAGATAGTCTACCTCTTTTTTCATCAAGTCTCTTTTAATGGGTGAAATGCGATAGGCTGGTTGTCTTATAGGCTTGATGTCATTAGATATTAATGTTATGTCATGATGGATAGTATTACAAACTCCTGGAAGGTCACCTGCGATTTCAGAAAAGTCTAGCAATAACTTTTTAAGATCAGACTGTTGTGAAGGTGTTAAGGAAAGAAACACCTCATCAAGGTTGGACATGATTTGGCTGTTTGAGGGGCGTCCTTTAGGTGACGAGAAGAGGAATTCGATGTCGGACTCTTCCTCGGGGAGCACAGGACCAGACTCCTTCCCTACCAGACATACAGGTAAAGTGCGAGACAAGTCGTCCTCTGGTTCTCTGGAGTGGTAAGGTTTCATTAGATTAATATGAACTAGTTGGGAATCCTTACGACGGTCAGGAGTGTGGACCACATAATTTAATGGACTTAGTTTTTGAGCCACAACATAAGGTCCCATGAACTTACTGTGAAGAGCATTGCCTGGAGTAGGGAGAAAAAGTAAAACCTTGTCTCCTGGTTTGAAACTTCTCATGACAGATTTGGGAAGAGAATTTTGTTGCATTTTAGTTTGAGATTTGAGGAAGTTTGATTTAGCAAAAGATCTGACTTCACTGATTTTATTCTTAAGGTTACTGATGTAGTCAGACACACTGGGGCTTGAAGGAGTATTTTGAGTAAACCATTGATCCTTTAATATTTTGAGAGGCCCCCTGATCTGTCTACCATAGAGTAATTCAAAAGGGGAGTAACCTAAAGAATCTTGAGGAGATTCTCTTAAAGCGAAGAGAAGGAAAGAAATACTTTCATCCCAGTCTCTTTGATGCTCCAAGCAATACTTCTTCATGGATTTGTTTTGTTAAACCGCTCCAGACAGCCTTGGGATTGGAAGTGGTAAGCCGAGGAGATAACATGGTCGATGTTTAGCTCATTCACTATCTGTTGGAAGAAATGGCTAGTGAAATTGCTACCCTTGTCAGACTGAATTTGTTTTGGAATTCCTACCGAGGTGAAAAAATGTATTAGATGTTTTACAATGGTCTTTGATGTGATGTTCTTAAAAGGGAATGCTTCAGGGTACCTGGTAGTGGGATCCATGAGGGTTAACAAATACTGATTCCCTCGTTTGGTTTTGGGTAAGGGCCCTACGCAGTCTAGAAGGATCTTTTCGAAGGGCTCCGTCTGAACTGGAATAGGCGTCAGAGGAGCTGGCACAAGGCGTTCGTTAGGCTT
The DNA here is from genome assembly GCF_017591435.1 of Portunus trituberculatus. NCBI lineage: Eukaryota > Metazoa > Arthropoda > Malacostraca > Decapoda > Portunidae > Portunus > Portunus trituberculatus. The sequence continues at coordinate 454,251 of NW_025541564.1, read as the reverse complement.
ACCCACAATTTGACATATGTGACATGTTTTACATAGTGTGACACATCCTTTTTATTCCTGGCCAAAAAATGTTGAAGAGCCTTCTTGTAGGTTTTTTGGATGCCTAGATGACCTGACAATCCATCATGAGCTAGTTCTATAATGGCTGGTCTTACAGACAAGGGATGACAACTTGATGTGTTTCTGACCAGGTGTCTAGTTGTTTCAGTTCAAGAGGTCTGTAGGCACGCATCAGGACTCCTTCCTGATAATAAAAACAAGGCAATTTAGACATATCCTTTGTCTCACTGGCAACATGTCTGATCTTAGCCAAAGTGAAAACCTGTTCCTGAGCATTAATCAAATTCTCTTTTGAAATTATGTTATTGTACAAGTTGTCAGTAGAGGCAATCATTGGTGGAGGAGGTGGTGAAAGAGCAGGGGACTTGGATTGAGACCTGGTGACTCCACACACTGGGAAGAAGTGAAAGGATGTTTCGTCCAGGGTCTTAGTGGGACTTTCTGTTAAGGGAGAATCAAGAACAATTAAGTTTGGAACAGCCAAGTTACCCGCAAGATCATTACCCAGTACAAGATGTACCCCTGGTACTGGCAGTTCACCAGGTTTAATGGCTACCACAACCTCTCCTGAAATGAACGGGCACTGTAAGCTAATATTAGCCAAAGGATAGGAGAGCTGTGATTCGAGACCTGTAAGGATCACCTTCTCCCCAGTGAAAGCCTGTTTGATGTTAGGGATGACATCTTCCCTTAAGATGGATTGGGCAGCACCTGTATCACGCAGAACCTTGATATTTATTGCCTCGTCTTTACCATCAGTCAGGGACACTTTACCTTGATACATGTACGAGTCATAAAGTTCTAGAGGAGAGTTGACAGGGTTAGCTAGGGCCACTGGTTTCTTGTTCTCAAGTGTGTTGGGTTTAGGGGACACAAAAGAAAGTTGACGTTGAGAGGTCTTGCAATTTGGGTGTCTACATTTTTGGATCGTGTGTCCTGGTTTCTTACAGTATGTACACCAGGGGGAAATATATGCATTTGGCGAGAATCCGGTTGGCTTACCACCCGCGCCTCCAAAACCTTCCCCAAAGGAGGACCTAACATTGGATAGTGAACCACGACCTCTACTACCCAGGGATGCCATCAACAAAGCAAACGTATCAGTGACTTTAGCGGCAGACATAAGATCACTCTCTCCCCGTTCTTCCACATGCCTCAGAATATTAAAGGGTAACTTGTTCTTCCATTCTTCCAGGACCATTAGATTGAGCAACTCCGAAAAGGTGGTAATGTTAAGGGCGGCTAACCATTTCTTAAATTGTCTTAGTTTCTCACTAGCAAATTCAACATAGGTGTGAGACTCTGGTTTCACATACTTTCGAAACTGTTGTCTGTATCCATCAGAAGTTATAGAGTAGGCGTCTAGAATGTTACCTTTGATCTCTTCATATTCTACCTCATCACTAAGGCCGTTGTATACCCTATAAGCTTTTCCTACTAGCTTAGGGACAAGGAGAGACACCCACTGATCCTTGGGCCATTTATTCCTATTAGCAATGCTCTCAAAAGCGCGAAATGACCCGTCAACATCAGATTCATCAAAAGGGGGAACTAGCGGAGCAGCTGTAGCAGGATTAAAGCTTGCTAACTTTTTCTTTATATCTATTTCTTCCCCTCTAAACTTAGCATCGTTTCGTAGAGTTAACTCCTGAATTTCTAACTCTTTCTCCTGCCTTTTAAGTTGTAACTGAAATTCTCTCTCTTCCTTTTCTGCCTGTAGTTGCATTTGTTTTTCCTGTAGTTGCATTTGTTTTTCATGCATCCGGTATTCTTCTTTAAGCTTCTCAATTTCCCATTGACTTATCCTACTCTTATCCTGTTCTTCCTGGGGACTGTGTATTATAGTCCTCGTAGAGGCTGACATGGGAGTTAACTCTTCTATGGCATTTCCTAGCAACTGACCTTCTTGCACTAGATGTTCAACAACTACATTCTTAATGACCTCTTTAGTCATCTGAGACGTGATGGGAATATCAAAATGTTTAGCGATGGTCTTCCATTGGTCCTTTTGATATTAGCACCTTTAAGTTGTTCCAGAGAAGGGTCTGCACAAAATCTTCAACGTTAAACTGAGCGGAAGCCATATTAAATAAATGTTAAACCACAACAAAAAAATGATAAGCGAATTACTTAAGTGAGGAACTTGGCAGAGTGATAATAAAGGCAACCTTGAAATTACCTAGATTATACTTAAGTAAACACTTATGAGTACAATCACTAATGAGGGTAAACTAGAGAGTTACGGCATTAAGAGGGATCCGGATTACTCTAGTTACGAGACTTGAGAGTGAGGAGCGAATTGTACTGAGACTTGTTATTGATAAGGAGGCGGATTAATCTGAGAGACTAGTTAAAATGGCCGATTCTATCTAGCGAGAAAAATTATCCGCGAAGTGAGGGATTGAGGGTTCGCATGAACATATGATAATCCCAACACTTGGATAACACTTATTACACACCTGCCTATGTGCAAAAATAGAGATAAGTGCTATCGGTGAACACGCCTTTCTACCTGGTTTCCTGCTCTACCACTGCTATGCGATACCAATGAAAGTCACGAAGCACGTTTTAACCCAAAAGGAGCCACTTGATCGCACAAAGGTAAATTTAAACCACACGCAGAGTAAGTCCCAGAAAAAAAAACACATCAGAGTCACAACACCACAGAAACAAAAAAATAATGTAATCACAGAAAAAAAGTCACGGTCGCCAATTGTTACGTTCACCGGTTAAACTGGTAAGATTGGCATCGGGGAGCCGGTGAACAATAACAATAAAAATAAAAACACTGCAGGTTCAATTGGTGAGGAAATGCAAAGGGGCACTTTAAAAAGCTATTTTAATAACCCATAATGATATTGACACACATAGATATAACATGAAACATGAAACACAGATATATAAAATGAAACACAGGAAAATGACATACACATATACATATAACACAGTAATAAATACAACAATAAAGAACCCAACTTAATACCTAACAATAATCCTAATCCTATATAGAGGCAATGTGGAAAGCCCGGACGAGGGGAAGTGATACTTATGCGGTGTGGCAGTGGTGAAGTGCTGGGTGATGGTTGATCCCACGGTAGACCTCTGGTTGAGGCCTGGACCTCAACTTCCATTCCAGAAAGCTAAGACCTGGCTCAACACTTCCGGTTGAGTCGAAAGGGGCCGCGTGAATCCAACTTCGGGACAGTAGCGGGGTTTCATGAAACTGTGACGTGGAGGGTTCATGAAACGGTGGCGTGGAAGGTTCACGAGACGGTGACGTGGAAGGTGAGGCGGAGAGGTGGCGAACGAGGTAACAAGCGGAGGAGGTGATGGTAGTAATGTATGTTACGGGCGGGCCGTAACATACTAAGGAATTAAAATGTGTCAAAAATGTGTTATTTTGGTGTATTACAGCGTTTTATGCTCCAAAACTCTGAAATCCAGGCAAAACACGCTATTTGTCTAAAGAACTAAAATATTTCAAAATGGTTTATTTTGGTGTATTCCAGCGTTTTATGCAACAAAACTTAGAATTGTAGGCAAAACACACTATTTATCTAGGGAACTAAAATATGTCTAAAAGACTTAATTTGGTGTACACCAGCGTTTTATGCATCAAAACTCTGAAATGCAGGCAAAACACACTTTTTGTCTAGTTAACTGAAATATGTCAAAAATTTGTTGTTTAACAGTATTCCAGCGTTTTATGCAAAAAAACTCAAAAATGCAAGCAAAACACTATATTTGTTAAAACATTTTATTTATGTGTTTTTAAAGTGTTTTATAAAAAAAAAAACTATCGATTGAAATTTTATTTGTTCAAGTCATTTTGCATTGTTTTTATCAAAACGATATAAATGATGAAAACAAGCCAATATAGAGGAACCAAAATAAGAGTAACAAAAAACTGTTTTTACACCAAAACACTGAAATGCAGGCAAGACACACTATTAATCAAAAGAACTGAAATATGTCCAGAATGGGTTATTTAGGAGTATTCCAGCGTTTAAGGCACCAAAACTCACACATGCAAGCAAAACACTATATCTGTTAAAATGTCTTATTTATGTGTTTTTAAGGTGTTTTATGAAAAAAAAAGACTATCTGTATAAATTTCCTTATTCGTCATTTTACATTGTTTTGCTTGAAAACAATAAAACTGATGAAAACAAAGTAACCAAAGTAAAATAATATAAAACGTGTTAACACATTTTAGTAGTTTTCAGCTTTTTGCACCAAAATAGAGAAATGCTGCCAAAACACACTATTTGTCTAAGGAAATGAAATGTCAAAAATGGGTTATTTTGGTGTATTGAAGCGTTTTATGCAGCCAAACTCAGAAATGCAGGCAAAACAAGATATTTGTTGAAACGTCTCTTTTATGTGCTTTTATGGTGTTTTACGAAAACTATCTTCTTTGAAAGTGTCCTTTATACAAGCCATTTTATAAGGTTTTGCTTAAAAACGATATAATTGATGATAACAACCCAATATAGAGAAACCACAGTAAAAGTAACAAAAACGTGTTATTTTAGTAGTTTTCAGCTTTTTTTTTTTTTTTTTGCACCAAAACACAGAAATACATGCAAAACACACTATTTGTGTAAGAAACTAAAATGTGCCAAAAAAAAATGGGTTATTTTGATGTATTCTCGCGTTTTATTCAATAAAACTCAGAATTGCAGTAAAACACAATATTTATCTTAGGACCTTTTTTTTGTACCAAAACACAGAAATGCAAGGAAAACACACTGTTTGTCTAAGTAACTGAAAAATGTCAAAAAATTGGTTATTTTGGTGTATTACAACGTTTTATGCATTAAAACTCAGAAATACAGGCAAATAACTATATTTGTTAAAACGTCTTATTTCTGTGTTTTTAAGGTGTTTTATGAAAAAAAAGTATCTTGATTGAAAATTTTGCTTATTCGTCATTTTGCATCAAAACTCGAAATTGCAGGCAAAACACACTACTTGTCTAAGGAACCAAAATATGTCAAAAATGGTTTTTTTTTCATGTATTACAGCGTTTTATGCACCAAAACTCAGAAATACAGGCAAATCACTATAATTGTTTAAAAAATTATTATTTTTGTGTTTTTAAGGTGTTTTATGAAAAAAAAATATCTCGATTAAAAATTTTCCTTATTCGTCATTTTATATTAATTTGCTTCAAAACGATAAAATTGATGAAAATAAGGTAGTATAGGGAAACAAAAGTAAAATTAACATAAACTTGTTATTTTTGTAGTTTTGAGCTTTTTTTTTATACCAAAACACAGAAATGCAGGCAAAACACAATATTTGTCTAAGGAATATGTCAAAAATAGGTTATTTTTGTGTATTCCAGCGTTTTTTGCATCAAAACTCTGAGTTGCAGGCAAAAGACACTATCTGTCTAAGGAACTAAAATATGTCAAAAATGGCTTATTTTGGTTTATTACAGCGTTTTATGCAACCAAACTCAAAAATACAGCGAAATTACTATAATTAATAAAACGTCTTATTTTTTAGTTTTTAACGTGTTTTATGAAGAAAAAAACTATATCGATTGAAAATTTTGCTTATTCATTATTTTATATTGTTTAGCTTCAAAACGATAAAATTTATGTAAAGCCAATATAGAGAAACCAAAATAAAAGTAACAAAAACACCACCAATACACAGATATGCAAGCAAGACACACTATTTATCTTAGGAACTTTAATTAAAAAATGGGTTACTTTTGTTTATTCCAGCGTTTTTTGCACCAAAACTTTGAAATGCAGGCAAAAAACCCTATTTATCTAAGGAACTAAAATATATCCAAAATAGGTTATTCTGGAGTATTCCAGCGTTTTATGCACCAAAACTCACAAATGCAGGCAAAACACTATATTTGCTAAAAAAATATTGTTTATGTGCTTTTAAGATGTTTTGTAAAAAAAAAAAACTATCTCGATTGAAAATTTTGCTTATTCGTCATTTTATATTGTTTTGCTTGAAAACGATAAAATTGATGAAAACAAGCTAATATAGATAAACTAAAATAAAATTTAAAAAACGTGTTATTTCAATAGTTTGCAGGTTTTTGCACAAAACACAAAAAAAGCTACCGAAACACACTATTTGTCTAAGGAAATGAAATATGTCAAAAATGGGTTATTTTGGTGTATTCAAGCGTTTCTGCAGCAAAAGTCATAAATGCAGGCAAAACACGATATTTGTTCAAACGTCATATTTATGTGCTTTTAAGGTGTTTTATGGAAAAAAAATATCTCAAGTGAAAGTTTTGTTTATTCAAGTCATTTTACATTGCTTTGCTTTAAAACGATATAATTGATGAAAACAACATAATATAGAAACCAAAGTAAAAGTAACAAAAACGTGTTATTTTAGTAGTTTTCAGCTTTTTTCGCACCAAAACACAGAAACGCAGGCAAAACACACTATTTGTCCATAAGAACTGAAATAAGTCAAAAAAATGGGTTATTTAGGTGTATTCCAGCGTTTTATGCAACAAAACTCTGAATTGCACACAAAACACACTATTTATCTAAGGACCTAAAATATGTCAAAAATGGGTTATTTTAGTGTATTTCGGCTTTTCATGCATCAAAATTCTGAAATGCAGGCAAAACACACTATTTGTTTACGGAACTGAAATATCTAAAAAAAAAATGGGTTCAAGCGTTATATGCACCAAAACTCAATAATGCAGGCAAAACACTTTAGTTGTTAAAATCTTATTTATGTGTTTTTAAGGTGTTTTATGAGAAAAAAAAACTATCTTGATTTAAAGTTTTTTCATTTTATATTGTTTTGCTTCAAAACGTTATAAATGATGAAAAACAAGCCAATATAGAGGAACCAAAAGAAAAGTAACAAAAACGTGGTATTTTAGTAGGTTTCAGATTTTTTTGCACCAAAACACAGAAATGCAGACAAAACACACTATTCGTCTAGGGAACTGAAGTATGTCAAGATTAATTGTTAAAACGTCTTATTTATGTTTTTTTACGATTTTTTTATGAAAAGACAAAACTATCTCGATTGAAAATTTTGCTTATTCGTTTTATGTACAATAACTCTGAAATTAAGACAAAACACACTATTTGTCTTAGGAATGGAAATATGTCAAAATTGGATTATTTTGGTGTATTCCAGCATTTTATGAAGAACAACTAAGTAAGTGTATTAGTCAAAACACTATTTATATGAAGAACGAAGTTATTTAAAAAATGGGTTATTTCGTTGTATTCCAGCGTTTTATGGATCAAAACTCTGAAATCCAAGCAAAACACATTATTTGTTTAGGGAACTGAAATATGTCAAAAATGGGTTACTTTGGAGCATTCCACCGTCTTATGCATCAAAACTCAGTAATGCATGCAAAACACTATACTTGTTAAAACGTCTTATTTCTGTGTTTTTAAGGTGTTTTATGAATAAAAACTATCTCGGTTTAAAGTTTTGTTTATTCAAGTTCTTTTACAAGCTAATATAGAGTGACCAAAGTAAAAGTAACAAAAACGTATTATTATGCAGGCAAAACCGACTATTTGTCTAAGAAACTAAAATATGTCAACAATTGGTTATTTTGGTGTATTCCAGCGTTTTATGTAAAAATGAATCTCAGATTTGTAAACAAAAGACACAATTTGTTTAGGGAACTAAAAATATGTCGAAAATGGCTTTTTTTGTGTGTATTACAGCGTTTTATGCACCAAAACTCAGAAATACAGGCAAATCACTATATTTGTTAAAACGTCTTATATGTTTTTAAGGAGTTTTATGAAAAAAACTATTTCGATTGAAAATTTTTGCTTGTTCGTTATTCTATATGGTTTTCCTTCAAAAGGATAAAATTGATGAAAACAATCCAATATAGAGAAACCAAAGTAAAATGAACAAAAGCGTGTTATTTTAGTAGTGTCCAGCTTTTTTTCCACCAAAACACAAAAATGCTACATAAACAAACTATTTTTCTAAGGAAATGAAATCTAAGGAACTTAAATATGTTAAAAATGGGTTATTTTGGTATATCAAACGTTTCATACACCAAAACTTAGAAATGCAGACAAAACACTATATTTGTAAATCGTCTTATTTATGTCTCTTTAAGCTGTTTTATAAAAAGAAACTATCTCGAGTGAAAGTTTGTTTTATTCAAGTCATTTTACATGTTTTGCTTTAAAACGATATAATTGATGAAAACAAGCCAATACAGAGAAACCAAAGTAAAAGTAATAAAAACGTGTTATTTTATTAGTTTTCAGCATTTTTTGCACGAAAACACAGAAATGCAGTCAAAACACACTATTTGCAGTTAAAACACATTTTTTGAAATAAGTCAAAAATGGGTTAGTTTGGTGTATTCCACCGTTTTATGCAAAAAAAAAAAAACTCAAAATTGCAGGCAAAACACACTATTTTTCTAAGGAATTATAATGTCAAAAATGGGTTATTTTCTTTTATTGCTGTATAGCGTTTTATGCACCAAAATTCTGAAATGCAAGGAATGCATTCAATTTTCTGGAACAGAAATATTTCAAAAATGGGTTTTTTTAGTATTCAAGCGTTTTATGCACCAAAACTCAGAAAGCCAGGCAAAACTCTATATTTGTTAAAACCTCTTATTTATTGGTTTTTAATGTATTTTCTAAAAAAAAAAATTATCTCCATTGAAAATTTTCCTTATTCGTAATTTTATATTGCTTTGCTTCTAAACGATAAAATTGATGAAAACAACCTAATATAGATAAACCAAAGTAAAATTAACAAAAACTTGTTATTTTAGTAGTTTTCAGCTTTTTTTGCACCAAAACACAGAAATGCTACCAAAACACACTATTTGTCTAAGGAAATGAAAATTATCAAAAATGTGTTATTTTGGTATATTCAAACGTTTTCTATACCAAAACTCAGAAATGCAAATAAAACACTATATTTGTTAAATCGTGTTTTTTGATGTCTTTTTAAAGTGATTTATGAAAAAAAAACTAGCTCAACTAAAAGTTTTCTTTATTCAAGTTATTTTACATTGTTTTGCTTCAAAACGATATAATTGATAAAAACAAGCCAATATAGAAAAACCAAGGTAAAAATAACAAAAACGTGTTATTTTAGTAGTTTTCAGCTTTTTTTTTCATCAAAACACACATATGCAAGGAAAACGCACTATTTGTGTAATGAACTGAAATATGTCAAAAATGGGTTGTTTTTTGTGTATTCCAACGTTTTATGAAACAAAACTCAGAATTGCAGGCAAAACACACTATTTTTCTAAGGAATTAAAATGTGTCAAAAATGAGTTATTGTGTTGTATTACGGCATTTTATGCACCAAAACTCTGAAATGCAGGCAAAGCAGACTATTTGTGTAAGGGATTGAAATATGTCAAAAATTGTTTTTTTTGGAGAATTCCAGCGTTTTATGCACCAAAACTCAGAAATGCAGAGAAACCACTATATTCGTTAAAACGTCTAATTTATGTGTTTTTAAGGTGTTTTATGAAAAAAAAACTATATTGTTTGAAAGTTTTGTTTATTCAAGTCATTTTACATTGTTTTGCTTCAAAACGATATAAATGATGAAACAAGCCAATATAGAGGAACCAAAGTAAAAGTAACAAAAAGGTGTTTTTTTTAATTAGTTTTTAGCTTTCTTTGCACCAAAAAACAGAAATGCAGACAAAACACACTATTTGTCTAAGGAACTGAAATATGTCAAAAAATGGGTTATTTTGGTGTATTCCAGCGTTTTATGCAACAAAACTCAGAATTGCAAGCAAAAGATACTATTTGTCTAAGGAACGAAAATATGTCAAAAATATCTTATTTTGGTGTATTACAGCGTTTTATGCACCAAAATTCAGAAATACAGGCAAATATCACTATATTTGTTAAAACGTCTTATTTATGTGTTTTTAAGGGATCTTATGAAAAAAAAAACTATCTTGATTGAAAATTTTCTTATTCTTCATTTTATATGGTTTTACTTCAAACGATAAAATTGGTGGAAACAAGCAAATATAGAGAAACCAAAGTAAAATTAACAAAAACATGTTATTTTAGTAGTTTTAAGCTTTTTTTGCACCAAAACACAGAAATGAATGCAAAGTACACTATTTGTCTAAGGAACAGAAATATGTAAAAAATGGGTTATTTTCGAGTATTCCACCATTTTATGCACCAAAACTCAGAAATGCAGGCAAAACACTACATTTGTTAAAAACGTCTTATTTATGTGCTTTTAAGGTGTTTTATGAAAAAAGAAAAACTATCTGTAGTAAAAGTTTTTGTTTATTCAAGTTATTTTACATTGTTTTCTTTTAAAACGATATAATTGATGAAAATAAGCCAATATAAAGAAACCAAAGTAAAAGTAAAATAAACGTATTATTATAGTATTTTCAGCTTTTTTTGCACCAAAACACAGAAATGCAGGCAAAACACATTATTTGTCTAAGGAACTGAAATATGTCAAAAATGGGTTATTTTGGTGTTTTCTAGCGTTTTATATATTCCAGAGTATTATGCATCAAAACTCTCAAATCTCTCTCTCAAAACACCCTATTTGTCTAGGTAATTGAATTATGTCAAAAATGGGTTTCCAGGCAAAAGACACTTTTTGTCTAAGGAACTAAAATATGTTAAAAATGGCTTGTTTTGGTGTTTTACAGAATTACAGGCAAATCACTATATATTTTAAAACGTGTTATTTATATGTTTTTAAAATGTTTACTGAAAAAAAAAACTATATTGATTGAAAATTTTTCTTATTCGTCATTTTATATTGTTTTATATTGTTTAAAACGATAAAATTGATGGAAACAAGTTATTATAGAGAAACCAAAGTAAAATTAACAAAAATGTGTTATTTTAATAGTTTTCAGCTTTTTTGCACTAAAACACAGAAATGCTACCAAAACGAAGTATTTGTCTAAGTAAATGAAATATGTCAAAAATGGGTTATTTTTGTGTATTCAAACGTTTTAAGCACCAAAACTCAGAAATGCAGGCTAAACACTATATTTGTTAAAACGTCTTATTTATGTGTTTTTAAGGTGTTTTATGAAAAAAAAATATCTCGAGTGAAAGTTTTGTTTATTCAAGTCATTTTACTTTGTTTTGCTTCAAAACGATATCATTGATGAAAACAATCTAATATAGAGAAACCAAAGTAAAAGTAACAAAAACGTATTTTAAGCCTTTTTTGCACCAAAACACAGAAATGCAGGCAAAACACACTATTTGTGTAAGGAACTCAAATATGTCAAAAATGGGTTATTTTGGTGTGTTCCACCGTTTTATGCAACAAAACTCTGAAATGCAGGCAAAACACACTATTTGGGTAAGGAACAGAAATATGTCAAAAAATGTATTCCAGTATTTTTTGCAACAAAATTCAGAATTACAAGCAAAACACACTATTTATCTAAGGAACTAAAATATGTCAAAAAACACCATAAAAACACATAAACAAAATGTTTTAACAAATATAGTTTTTTGCATTGTTACATTCACTAGTTAAACGGGTAAGATTGGCATCGGGGAGCCGGTGAACAATAACAATTAAAAAAAACACTGCAGGTTCAACTGGTGAGGATATGCAAAGGGGGCACTTAAAAAGCTATCTAATAACCCAATAATGAAACTGACATACACATATAGATATAACATGAAACACATGAAACTGACATACACATATACAAATAACACATAAATAAATACAACAATAAAGAACCTAACTTAATATCTAACAATGATACTAATCCTATATGGAGGCAATGTGGAAAAAAAAGGGACGAGGGGAAGTGATACTTATGAGGTGTCGTAGTGGTGAAGTGCTGGGTGAGGTGGATCCCACGGTAGTCCAAGAGGCGTTGTGTTCACTGGTTGAGGCCTTGACCTCGACTGACTTCCAGAAGTCAGGGGAGCTGGCTTGACACTTCCGCTTGAGTCGAATGGGGCAGCGTGAATCCAACTTCAGGACAGCAGTAGGGCTTCATGAGACGGTGAAGTGGAGGGTTCATGAGACGGTGACGTGGAAGGTTCATGAGACGGTGACGTGGAAGGGGAGGTGGAGAGGTGGCGAACGAGGTAGCAAGCGGAGGAGGTGATGGTAGTGGAGTATGTTATGGGCGAGCCGTAACATTTCCTAACCCCTAAGTCCTCCGTAATGGGCTCATGAAAGAGGTGAGACGGGAGATCTTGATAAGGCGTCGGCGATGATGTTGTCCACCCCTTTGATATGGTGGACTTCCAAGTTGAAGGGTTGAGTTAACAAAGCCCACCTAAGTATGCGTTGGTTTCAGTTCTTCATGGCGTGAAGGAAGGCCAGAGGGTTGTGATCGGTGAAGAACTTCGTAGTTTGAGGACCAGGATGAAGGTAGCACTCAAAACGTGTGAGCGCCAGGACGAGTGCCAGAGCCTCCTTTTCGATGGTGGAGTAGTTGAGTTGGTGTTTTTTCAGCTTGGTGGAGTGATAGGCGATGGAATGGAGGATGCCGCTTGTGGGGTCCGCTTGTAGGACAGCACCCACTCCAACTCCACTCGCATCCACTTATAGATGGAAGGGGCGGGAGTGATCTGGCGTCCAGACCACTGGCTCCAAGGAGAGGAACCCCTTAAGATGTTGGAAGGCTTGATCATAGGTCGGGGTCCAGAGAAAGGGGACGGAAGTGCTGATAAGGTCCGTCAAGGGGGGTGGCTAGGGTGGATAAGTTCCTACAGAATCGTCTGTAGAAACCAGCCATCCCCAAGAACCTCATGAGAGCTTTCCTGGTGGTAGGGACAGGGAAGCCAAGAATGGCCTCTAGGTTGGCTCTCTTGGGGCAAACCTTGCCGTTGCCCACCACATGTCCTAGGTAGACCACCGTAGACTTCCTGAAGGTGGACTTGGCTGGTTGTTTGTAAGACCGGCTTCCTGCAACCGACCCATCAGCCTCCGGAGATGGGTCAGATGTGTCACCCAGTCGTCCGAAGTAACCACCAGATCATCCAGATAAGCAGATGTTCCCTCCAAGTCCTGGGTTATGTAATTTATAGCCCTATGGAAGGTGGTGGGAGCATTAGATAAGCCAAAGGGCATCACTGTGTATTGGTATAGCCCGAAGGGGGTGATGAAGGCGGATGTTATTCGGGCCTCGTTCCAAAGGGGAATCTGGTAGTAACCTTTAAGTAAATCTATAGTGGTTACAAAATTGGCTACTCCTATGCTATCTATAAGGTCCTCTATCAAGGGCAATGGGTAGGAGTCTGGCACCGTCACTTCATTTAATTTCCTGTAGTCGGTGCAAAATCGACTACTACCATCTGGCTTAGATGTTAACAGGCAGAGAAAAGCCCAGGGGGATATACTAAGTTCGGCAAGGTGATGACAGAGCAGATAGTCTACCTCTTTTTTCATCAAGTCTCTTTTAATGGGTGAAGTGCGATAGGCTGGTTGTCTTATAGGCTTGATATCATTAGATATTAAAGTTATATCATGTTGGATAGTAGTACAAAATCCTGAAAGGTCACCTGCAATTTCTGAAAAGTCTAGCAATAACTTTTTAAGATCAGACTGTTGTGAAGGTGTTAAGGAAAGAAAAACCTCATCAAGGTTGGACATGATTTGGCTGTTTGAGGGGTGTCCTTTAGGTGATGAGAAGAGGAATTCGATGTCGGACTCTTCCTCGGGGAGCACAGGACCAGACTCCTTCCCTACCAAACATACAGGTACAGTGCGAGACAAGTCGTCCTCTGGTTCTCTGGAGTGGTAAGGTTTCATTAGATTGATATGAACTAGTTGGGAGTGTGAACCACATAGCTTAATGGACCACAATATAAGGTCCCATGAACTTACTGTGAAGAGCATTGCCTGGAGTGGAGAGAAAAAGTAAAACCTTGTCTCCTTGTTTGAAACTTCTCATGACAGATTTGGGAAGAGAAGTTTGTTGCATTTTAGTTTGAGATTTGAGGAAGTTTGATTTAGCAAAAGATCTGACTTCACTGATTTTATTCTTAAGGTTACTGATGTAGTCAGACACATTGGGGCTTGAAGGAGTATTTTGAGTAAACCATTGATCCTTTAATATTTTGAGAAGCCCCCTGATCTGTCTACCATAGAGTAATTCAAAAGGGGAGTAACCTAAAGAATCTTGAGGAGATTCTCTTAAAGCAAAGAGAAGGAAAGAGATACTTTCATCACAGTCTTCTTGATGCTCCAAGCAATACTTCTTCATCATGGATTTTAATGTTTGGTGAAACCGCTCCAGACAGCCTTGGGATTGGGGGTGGTAAGCCGAAGAGGTTACATGGTTGATGTTTAGCTCATTCACTATCTGTTGGAAAAAATTGCTAGTGAAATTGCTATCCTTGTCAGACTGAATTTGTTTTGGAATTCCTACCGAGGTGAAAAAATGTATTAGATGTTTTACAATGGTCCTTGAGTTGATGTTCTTAAGAGGGAATGCTTCATGTTACCTGGTAGTGTGATCCATGAGGGTTAACAAATACTGATTCCCTCGTTTGGTTTAGGGTAAGGGCCCTACGCAGTCTAGAACGATCTTTTCGAAGGGCTCCGTCTGAACTGGAATAGGCGTCAGAGGAGCTGGCACAAGGCGTTCGGTAGGCTTACCCACAATTTGACATATATGACATGTTTTTACTTAGTGTGACACATCCTTTTTCATTCATGGCCAAAAATAATGTTGAAGAACCTTCTTGTAGGTTTTTTGGATGCCTAGATGACCTGACAATCCATCATGAGCTAGTTCTATAATGGCTGGTCTTACAGACAAGAGGATGACAACATTTTGTATTTCTGACCAGGTGTCTAGTTGTTTCAGTTCAGGAGATCTGTAGCCACGTATCAGGACTCCTTCCTGATAATGAAAACAAGGCAATTTAGCCATATCCTTTGTCTTACTGGCAACATGTCTGATCTTAGCCAAAGTGACATCCTGTTCCTGAGCATTAATCAAATTCTTCTTTGAAATGATGTTATTGTACAAGTTGTCAGTAGAGGCAATCATTGGTAGAGGAGGTAGTGAAAGGGCAGGGGACTTGGACTGAGACCTGGTGATTGCACACACTGGGAAGAAGTGAAGGGATGTTCGTCCAGGGTCTTAGTGGGACTTTCTGTTAAGGGGGAATCAAGAACAATTAAGTTAGGAACAGCCAAGTTACCCGCAAGATCATTACTCAGTACAAGATGTACCCCCGGTACTGGCAGTTCACCAGGTTTAATGGCTACCACAACCTCTCCTGAAATGAAAGGGCACTGTAAGCTAATATTAGCTAAGGGATAGGAAAGCTGTGATTCGAGACCTGTAAGGATCACCCCAGTGAAAGCCTGTTTGATATTAGGGATGACATCTTCCCTTAAGATGGATTGGGCAGCACCTGTATCACGCAGAACCTTGACATTTATTGCCTTTTCTTTACCATCAGTCAGGGACACTTTACCTTGATACATGTACGAGTCATAAAGTTCTAGAGGAGAGTTGACAGGGTTAGCTAGGGCCACTGGTTTCTTGTTCTCAAAGGTTTAGGTGCCACATAAGAAGGTTGACGTTGAGAGGCCTTGCAATTTGGGTGTCTACATATCTGGATCGTGTGACCTGGTTTCTTACAGTATGTACACCAGGAGAAATTATATGCATTTGGCGAGAATCCGGTCGGCTTACCACCCGCGCCCCAAAACCTTCCCCAAAGGAGGACCTAACATTAGACAGTGAACCACGACCTCTACTACCCAGGGATCCCATCAACAAAGCAAAGGCATCAGCCACTTTAGCGGCAGACAAAAGATCACTCTCTCCCCGTTCTTCCACATGCCTCAGAATATTAAAGGGTAACTTGTTCTTCCATTCTTCCAGGACCATTAGATTGAGCAACTCCGAAAAGGTGGTAATGTTAAGGGCGGCTAACCATTTCTTAAATTGTCTTAGTTTCTCACTAGCAAATTCAACATAGGTGTGAGAGTCTGGTTTCACATATTTTCGGAAATGTTGTCTGTATCCGTCAGAAGTGATAGAGTAGGCGTCTAGAATGTTACCTTTGATCTCTTCATACTCTACCTCATCACTAAGGCCGTTGTATACCCTGTAAGCTTTTCCTACTAGCTTAGGGACAAGGAGAGACACCCACTGATCCTTTGGCCATTTATTCCTATTAGCAATGCTCTCAAAAGCGCGAAATGACCCGTCAACATCAGATTCATCAAAAGGGGGAACTAGCGGAGCAGCTGTAGCGGGATTAAAGCTTACCAACTTTTTCTTTATATCTATTTCTTCCCCTCTAAACTTAGCGTCATTTCGTAGGGTTAACTCCTGAATTTCTAACTCTTTCTCCTGCCTTTTAAGTTGTAACTGAAATTCTCTCTCTTCTTTTTTTGCCTGTAGTTCTCTCTCCTCTCTTTCTGCCTGTAGTTGCTTCTCTTTCGCTTCTTTTTCTGCCTGTAATTGCATTTCTTTCGCTTCTTTTTCTGCCTGTAATTGCATTTGTTTTTCATGCATCCGGTATTCTAGTCTAAGCTTCTCAATTTCCCACTGACTTATCCTACTTTGATCCTGTTCTTCCTGGGGACTGTGTATTATAGTCCTTGTAGAGGCTGCTGACATGGGAGTTAACTCTTCTATGGCATTTCCTAGCAACTGACCTTCTTGCACTAGATGTTCAACAACTACATTCTTAACGACCTCTTTAGTCATCTGAGACGTGATGGGAATATCAAAATGTTTAGCGATGGTCTTCCACTGGTCCTTTCTTATATTAGCACCTTTAAGTTGTTCCAGAGAAGGGTCAGCACAAAAATCTTCAACGTTAAACTGAGCGGAAGCCATATTAAATAGATGTTAAACAAACAACAACAAAAATGATAAGCGAATTACTTAAGTGAGGAACTTGGCAGAGTGATAATAAAGGCAACCTTGGAAATTACCTAGATTATACTTAAGTAAACACTTATGAGTACAATCACTAATGAGGGGGTAAACTAGAGAGTTACGGCATTAAGAGGGATCCGAATTACTCTAGTTACGAGACTTGAGAGTGAGGAGCGAATTGTACTGAGACTTGTTATTGATAAGGAGGCGGATTAGTCTGAGAGACTAGTTAAAATGGCTGATTCTAACTAGCGAGAAAAATTATCCGCGAAGTGAGGGGATAGAGGGTTCGCATGAACATATGATGATCCCAACACTTGGATAACACTTATTACACACCTGCCTATGTGCAAAAAATAGAGATAAGTTTTATCGGTGAACACGCCTTTTTACCTGGTTTCCTGCTCTACCACTGCTATGCAATACCAATGAAAGTCACGAATCACTTTTAACCCAAAAGGAGCTACTAGATCGCACAAAGGTAAATTTAAACCACACGCAGAGTAAGTCACAGAAAAAAAACACATCAAAGTCACAACACCAAAAAAAACAAAAAAAAATAATGTTATCACAGAAAAAAAGTCACTGGAAAAATGGAAAACTGAACATGGGTTATAATAGTCCTGTCACGGTCGCCAATTGTTACGTTCACCGGTTAAACGGGTAAGATTGGCATCGGGGAGCCGGTGAACAATAACAATAAAAAAAAAAACACTGCAGGTTCAACTGGTGAGGATATGCAAAGGGGGCACTTAAAAAGCTATCTAATAACCCAATAATGAAACTGACATATACATATAAATATAACATGAAACACATGAAACTGACATACACATATACATAGAACACAGAAATAAATACAACAATAAAGAACCCAACTTAATACCTAACAATGATACTAATCCTATATGGAGGCAATGTGGAAAAATCGGGACAAGGGAAAGTGATACTTATGAGGTGTCGCAGAGGTGAAGTGCTGGGTGAGGTGGATCCCACGGTAATCCAAGAGACATTGTGTTCACTGGTTGAGGCCTTGACCTCGACTGACTTCCAGAAGTCAGGGGAGCTGGCTTGACACTTCCGCTTGAGTCGAATGGGGCCGCGTGAATCCAACTTCGTGACAGTGGTGGGGCTTCATGAGACGGTGACGTGGAGGGTTCATGAGACGGTGACATGGAAGGTTCATGAGACGGTGACGTGGAAGGGGAGGTGGAGAGGTGGCGAACGAGGTAGCAAGCGGAGGAGGTGATGGTAGTGGAGTATGTTACGGGCAGGCCGTAACAGCATGCATTTCTATGTTTTGGTGCATAAGATGCTGAAAATCAACAAAATAACCCACTTTTTACATATTTCACTTCCTTAAACAAATAGTGTCTTTTGTCTGAATTTCTGTATTTTAGTGGACAAAAACTTCCTTGAACAAATAGTGTATTTTCCCTACATTTCTGTGTTTTGGTGCAAAAAAAACTGAAAACTACTAAAACAACACATTTTGTATACTTTTACTTTGGTTTTTCTATGTTGGCTTATTTTCATCGGTTTTATCGTTTTAAACCATAACAACGGAAAGTGACTTGAATATACAAAATTTTCAATTAAAATAGTTTTTTTATTTTCATAAAGCAACTTAAAAACACATATATAAGACGTTTTAACAAATACAGTATTATTCTTGCATTTCTGACTTTTGGTAGATAAAATACTGAAAAACACCTAAATAACCCGTTTTCTGCAATATTTCAGTTCCTAAAACAAAAACTGTTTTTTGCCTGCATTTCTGAGATTTGGTGCAAAAAAACCTGAAAATTACTAAAATAACACGTTTTTGTTACTTTTACTTCTACATTGGCTTGTTTTTATCAAATTTATCGTATTGAAGTATAACAATGAAAAAAGACGTATATACAAAATATTAATAGTTTTCTTTCAAAAAAAAAACTTAAAATCTCATAAATGATACGTTTTAACAAATACAGTATTTTGCATGCATTTCTACGTTTTGGTGCACAAAATGCTGGAAATCAACAAAATAACCCATTTTTGACATATTTCAATTCCTATAACAAATAGTGTGTTTTGCCTGCATTTTTGTGTTATGGTAAAAAAAAAAGCTGAAAACTACTAAAATACCACGTTTTTCTTACTTTTACTTTGATTTCTCTATATTGGCTTGTTTTCATTAATTTCATCCTTTTGAAGCATATCAATGAAAAATGACATATATATACAAAATATTGATATATATAGTATTCTTTCAAAAATCACCTTAAAATCACATAAATAATACATTTTAATAAATATAGAGTTTTACATGTTTTATTTTGTGTTTTTTTTTTTTTGGATAAAATGCTGTAAATCAACACAATAATAACCTATTTTTGACATATTTCAGTTCATATAACAAATTGTGTGTTTTACCTACATTTATGTATTGTGCTGCAAAAGAACCTGAAAAGTAATAAAATAATACGTTTTTGTTATTTATACTTTGGTTTCTCTATATTGGCTTGTTTTCATCAATTTTATCCTTTTGAAGTATAGCAATGTAAAATGACTTGAATATACATAATTTTAAATCAAGATAGTTTTCTTTCATACACAGTTTAAAAACACATAAATAAGATGTTTTAACATGTATAGTGTTTCAATGTTTTTTTGTGTGTGTGTTTTGGTGCATAAAATGCTGAAGAAAAAAAAACTATTTTTGACATATTTCAGTTCCTTAAACAAATAGTGTAATTTGCGAGCATTTCTGTGTTTTCGTGCAAAAAGAAAGCAGAAAACTACTTAAAATAAAACTTTGGTTTCCCTATATTGGCTTATTTTCATCACTTTTATCCTTTTAAAGCATACCAACATAAAATTACTTGAATATACAAAATTTCAATCGAGATAATATTTTTTTTTTCATAAAACACCTTAAAAACACATTAATAAGACGTTTTAACAAATAAAGTGTTTTGCCTGTGTTTCTGAGTTTTTGTGCATAAAATCCTGAAAATAAACCGTTTTCTGCCATAATTCAGTTCCTTAAAGAAAGTGTTTTTTGCCTGCATTTCTGTGTTTTGGTTCAAAAAAACCTGAATCCTACTAAATTAAGACGTTTTAGTTACTTTTACTTTGGTTTGTCTATATTGGCTTGTTTTCATCAATTTTATCGTTTTGAAGCATAACGATGAAAAATTCCTTATATATACAAAATTTTCAAAAATCACCTTAAAAACAAATAAACAATACGTTATAACAAATATAGTGCTTTGCATGCATTTCTGTGTTTTGGTGCATAAAATCCTGGAAATCAACAAAATAACCCGTTTTTCCTTTAACAAATAGTGTGTTATGTCTGCATTTTTGTATTTTGTTGCAAAATAAGCTGAAAACTACTAAATAACACGTTTTTGTTGCTTTTACTTTGGTTTCTCTATATGGGCTTGTTTTAATCAATTTCATCATTATGAAGCATAGCAATGTAAAATGACTTGCATATGCAAAATTTCCATTCGAGATTCAAAATACATAAATAAGACCTTTTAACAAATATAGTGTTTTACCTGTATTTCTGTGTTTTGGTGCATAAAATGCTGGAAAACAACAAGATAACCCATTCTTGACATATTTCAGTTGTTTGAACAAATAGTGTATTTTCCCTACATTTTTGTGTTTTGGTGCAAAAAAAAACCTGAAAGCTACTAAAATAACACGTTTTTGATACTTTTACTTTCGTTTTTTATATTGGCTTATTTTACTCAGTTTTATCGTTTTAAAGCATAACAACGTAAAATGACTTAAATATACAAAATTTTCAAGCGAGATAGTTTTTTTTTCATAAAACTCTTTTAAAAAATACAAATAAGATGTTTTAAAAAATACAGTTTATTGTCTACATTTCTGAGTTTTGGTGCATAAAACTCTGGAAAACGCCCCAAAAAAAATGTTTAATTGCCATATTTCAATTCCTGAAACAAAGTGTTTTAGCCTTCAATTCTGTCTTTTGGTGCAAAAAAAGCTGAAAACTACAAAAATAACACGTTTTTGTTACTTTTACTTTGGTTTCTCTATATTGGCATGTTTTCATTAATTTCATCGTTTTGAAGCATAACGATGAAAAATGACGAATATAAAAAAATTTTAATCGATATAGTTTTCTTTAAAAAAAACACCTTAAAAAACACAAAAATAATACGTTTTAACAAATATAGTGTTTTGCATGCATTTCTATATTTTGGTGCATAAAATGCTGGAAATCAACAAAATAACCCATTTTTGACATATTTCAGTTTGTTAAACAAATAGTGTGTTTTGCCTGCTTTTTTTGTGTGTTGGTGCAAAAAAAGCTGAAATCTACTAAAATAACACGTTTTTCTTACTTTTACTTTAGTTTCTCTATATTGGCTTGTGCTTCATCAATTTTATCCTTCTGAAGCATAACAATGTAAAATTACTTGAATAAACAAAATTTCCAACTGAGATAGTTTTCTTTCATACACAGTTTAAAAACACATAAATAAGACGATTTAACAAATACAGTGTTTTGCCTGCATTTCTGAGGATGGTGCATAAAATGCTGGAAAACCTCCTATATAACCCGTTTTCTGCCAAATTTCAGTTCCTTAAAGAAATCGTGTTTTTTCCCTGCATTTCTGAGTTTTCGTGCAAAAAAAGAAAAAACTACTAAAATAACGTTTTTCTTACTTTTACTTTTGTTTCTCTATATTGGGTTTGTTTTCATCAATTTCATCGTTTTGAAGCATAACAATGAAAAATGACTTAAATATACAAAATTTTCAATCGACATAGTTTTCTTTCAAAAAACACCTTAAAAACACATAAACAATACGTTTCAACAAATATAGTTTTTTTGCATACATTTCTATGTTTTGGTGCATAAAATGCTGAAAATCAACAAAATAACACATATTTGACATATTTAAGTTCCTTAAACAAATAGTGTGTTTTGTCTGCATTTTTGTGTTTTAGTGCAAAGAAAAACTGAAAACTACTAAAATAACACGTTTTTTATACTTTTACTTTGGTTTCTCAATATTGGCTTCTTTTAATCAATTTTATCCTTATACAGCATAAAAATGTAAAATGACTTGAATATATGTATAAAATTTCCAATCAAGATACTTTTCTTTCATAAAACATTAAAAATACATAAATAAGACGTTTTAACAAATATAGTATTTTCCCTGTATTTCTGTGTTTTGGTGCAAAAAAAATACTGAAAACAGTGTTTTGGATACATTTACATTGGTTTCTCTATATTGGCTTATTTTCATCACCCTTATCGTTTTGAAGCATCACGACGTAAAATGACTTGAATATACAAGATTTTCTGTGTTTTGGTGAAAAAAAGCTGAAAACAACAAAAAAAACAAGTTTTTGTTACTTTTACTTTGGTTTCTCTATATTGGCATGTTTTCATCAATTTTATCATATTCAAGCATAACAATGAAAAATTACTTGAATATACAATATTTTAATAGACAGTTTTCTTTAAAAAAACAGCTTCAAAAGTTTTCTTTCATACACAGTTTAAAAACATATAAATAAGATGTTTTGATGTTTATATCGGTGTTTTGGTGCATAAAATGCTGGAAAACAAGAATATAACCCATTTTTTACATATTTTAGTTCCTTAAACAAATACTGTAGTGTGGTTTGCCTGCATTTCTGTGTTTTGGTGCAAAAATAAAGCATGAAACTACAAAAGAAAAACTTTTTTCATACTTTTACTTTGATTTCTCTAAAATGGCTTTGTTTCATCAGTTTTATCCTTTTTAAAGCATACCAACGTAAAAAGACTTGAATATACAAAATTTTCAACCGAGATAGTTTTTTTCATAAAACACCTTAGAAACACATAAATAAGACGTTTTAGCAATTACAGTGTTTTGACTGCATTTCTGAGTTTTTGTGCATATATTGCTGGAAATCAACAAAATAAACCGTTTTCTATAATATTTCAGTTCCTTAAACAAAGTGTTTTTTGTATGCATTTCTGTGTTTTGGTTCAAAAAAAGCTGAAAACTACTAAAATAACACGTTTTTGATACATTTACTTTGATTTCTCTATATTGGCTTGTTTTCATCAATTTTATCGTTATGAAACAAAACTATGAAAAATGACTAATATATACAAAATTTTCACTCGACATATTTTTCTTTCAAAAAACACCTTAAAAACACATAAACAATACATTTTTACAAATATAGTGTTTTGCATGCATTTCTATGTTTTGGTGCATATGATGGTGGAAATCAACAAAATAACCCATTTTTTACATATTTCAGTTCCTTAAACAAATAGTGTGTTTTTTCTGCATTTCTGTATTTTAGTGCAAAAGAAGCTGAAAACTACTAAAATGATACATACGTTTTTGTTACTTTTACTTTGGTTTCTCTATATGGGCTTATCTTTATAAATTTTATCCTTATGAAGCATAACAATGTAAAATGACTTGAATATACAAATTTTCCTTTCGAGATAGTTTTTTTTCATAAAACAGTTTGAGAATACATAAATAATACGTTTTAACAAATATAGTGTTTTGCCTGTATTTCTGTGTTTTGGTGCATAAAATGCTAGAAAACAAGAAAAATAAACCATTCTTGACATATTTCAGTTCCTTGAACAAATACCGTATTTTCCCTACATTTATGTTTTATTGCAAAAAACCTGAAAACTACTAAAACAACACGTTTTGGATACTTTTACTTTGGTTTCTCTATATTGGCTTATTTTCATCAGTTTTATCGTTTTAAAGCATAACAACAATGACTTCAATAAACAAAATTTTCAATCGAGATAGTTTTTTTTCATAAAACACCTTTAAAAAACACATAAATAAGATGTTTTAACAAATAAAGTGTGTTGCCTACATTTCTGAATTTTTATGCATAAAATGCTGGAAAACCCCAAAATAACCCGTTTTCTGCCATATTTCAGGTCCTTAAACAAATTGATTTTTGTATTCATTTCTGTGTTTCGGTGCAAAAAAAGCTGAAAACTACAAAAATAATACGTTTTTGTTACTTTTACCTTGGTTTCTCTATATTGGCATGTTTTCATCAATTTTATCGTTTTGAAGCATAAGGATGAAAAATGACGAATATACAAAATTTTCTAACGACATAGTTTTCTTTCAAAAAACATCTTAAAAATACATAAATAATACGTTATAACAAATACAGTGTTTTGTATGCATTTTATGTTTTGGTGCATAAAGTGCTGGAAAACAACAAAATAAGCCCATCTTGATATATTTCAGTTCCATGAAAAAAGTGTATTTTGCCTTCATTTCTGTGTTTTTGTTCAAATAAAAGCTGAAGAATACTAAAACAACACGTTTTTTCTACTTTTACTTTGGTTTCTCTATATTGGCATATTTTCATTAGTTTTATCCTTTTAAAGCATAACAACTGAAAATGACTTGAATATACAAAATTTTTAATCAAGATAGTTTTTTTTTCCATAAAGCACCTTAAAAACACATAAATAAGAAGTTTTAATGAATACAGTGTTTTGCCTGCATTTCTTATTTTTGGTGCATAAAATGCTGGAAATCAACAAAATAATCCATTTTTGACATATTTCAGTTCCCATAACAAATAGTATTTTTTGCCTGCTTTTCTGTGTTTTGGTGCAAAATAAGCTGAAAATTACTAAAATAACACGTTTTTGTTGCTTTGACTTTGGTTTCTCTATATTGTCTTGTTTTCATCAATTTTTATCCTTTTGAAGCATATCAAAGAAAAATGACTTAAATATACAAAATATTAATAGACATAGTTTTCTTTGAAAAAATACCTTAAAATCACATAGATAATACATTTTAACAAATATAGTGTTTTACATGCATTTCTGTGTTTTGTTGCATAAAATACTGGAAATCTACAAAATTTACCCATTTTTGACATATTTCAGTACCTATAACAAATAGTGTGTGTTGCCTGCATTTCTGTGTTGTGGTGCAAAAAAAAGCTGAAAACTACTAAAATAGTTCGTTTCTGTTACTTTTACTTTGATTTCTCTTTATTTGCTTATTTTCATCAATTTTATTCTTTGGAAGCATAGCAATGTAAAAAGACTTGAATATACAAAACTTCCAATCAAGATAGTTTTCTTTCATACACAGTTTAAAAACACATATAAGATGTTTTAACAAATATAATGTCTTGATGTGCATTTATGTGTTTTTTTGCATAAAATGCTGGAAAACAAGAAAATAACCCATTTTTGACATATTTCAGTTCCTTAAACATATAGTGTTTTGCTTGCATTTATGAATTTTGGTGCAAAAGAAAGCAGAAAACTGTTAAATAAAACATCTTTCATACTTTTACCTTGGTTTCCCTATATTGGCTTATTTTCATCAGTTTTATCCTTTTAAAATCATACCAACGTAAAATGACTTGAATATACAAAATTTTTTAATTGAGATAGTTTTTTTCATAAAACACCTTAAAAACACATAAATAAGACGTTTTAACAATAACAGTGTTGTACCTGCATTTCTGAGTTTTGGTGCATAAAATGCTGGAAATCAACAAAATAAACCATTTTCTGCCATATTTCAGTTCCTTAAACAAAGTGTTTTTTGTTTTGGTGCAAAAAATGCTGAAACCTACTCAAATAAAACGTTTTTGTTACTTTTACTTTGGTTTCTATATTGGCTTGTTTTCATCAATTTTATCGTTTTGAAGCATAGCGATGAAAATGACATATATACAAAATTTTCAATCAACATAGTTTTCTTTCAAAAACACCTTAAAACACATAAACAATACGTTTTAACATATATAGTGTTTTACATGCATTTCTATGTTTTGGTGCACAAAATGCTGAAAATCAACAAAATAACCCATTTTTGACATATTTTAGTTCCTTAAACAAATAGTGTGTTTTATTTGCATTTCTGTTTTTAGTGCAAAAAGCTGAAAACTACTGAAATAATACGTTTTTATACTTTTACTTTGGTTTCTCAATATTGGCTTGTTTTAATCAATTTTATCCTTATGCAGCATAGTAATGTAAAATGACTTGAATATATCAAATTTTCAATCGAGATAGTTTTCTTTCATAAAACTGTTTAAAAATACATAAATGAGACGTTTTAACAAATATAGTGTTTTGCCTGTATTTCTGTGTTTTAGTGCATAAAATGCTGGAAAACAACTAAATAACCCATTCTTGACATATTTCAGTTCCTTGAACAAATAGTGTATTTTCCTACATTTCTGTGTTTTGGGGCAAAAACCTGAAAACTACTAAAACAACACGTTTTAGATACTTTTACTTTGGTTTGTCTATATTGGCTTATTTTCATCAGTTTTATCCTTTTAAAACATAACAACGTAAAATGACTTGAATATACAAAATTTTCAATCGAGATATTTTTTTTCATAAAACACCTTTAAAAAACACATAAATAAGATGTTTCAACAAATACAGTTTGTTGCCTACATTTCTGAGTTTTGGTGCATAAAATGCTGGAAAACCCCAAAATAACCTGTTTTTTGCCATATTTCAGTTCCTTAAGCTGTTTCATGAAAAAAAAAAAACTATCTCGAATGAAAATTTTGTATATTCAAGTCATTTTACATTGTTATGCTTGAAAACGATAAAGTTGATGAAAAAAGTCAATATAGATAAACCAAAGGAAAAATAACAAGAACCTGTTATTTTAATTGTTTTCATCTCTTTAGCACCAAAACACAAAGTTCACAAAAGTTTACAAAGTTTATTTAGTAAAGAGGGTTTACAAAGAAGGAGGGTAGAATTACCTGAATGGTACACTGGAAGAAAAAGGAGGTGAGATACAGAAATACAGTAGGAATAGAAACTTGCCGTGCGGTCAGGCCTGCTATTTTAAAGTAATGAATGTCACAGGGCAGTATATGCTGGATCAAGGATGGAAACCTGAGTTCGAGGAGGAAAACCACCCGTACTGCTGAGAGATAGTGAGGGAGAAATCTGGAGGATTACATTTACGTGTCCATAGTTTAAATACAATGTTATTCTTACATATATGATATAAAATAAATTCTTGTTTACAGAAATATAGGTTAGTTCATGATGTCCACAGATAGCACAGATGCCTTCCTGGGTGGAAACCGGAGCTCCCAGAGAAAAACCACCCGTGCTGACGAGTTAGTATCAAAAACATATACATATACACAAGAAAACTGTGTGTTTTGTAGCACAAATGTTTATAGAAGTTCACTGTATGTCTTTTCAGTTCAATATCACACAAGGGTTATTGAGTTTTCTCTTCAGTGTTACAATGATGTCCAATTCGGTGATCCCTGCAGCCATGTTAGGCGTCAGAGTAGAGGTTCGACGTCGTTGAGTACGGGAGTTGTTTTTGGGGCGGTCTTCGGTTGCACGGAAGCGCCATCAGTCCCAGCCAAACCCCTCAGCTGTGCGTCTCTGTGGCTCAGCCCGACTCCCGGGAGTTTTTCAAGCTTTCGGTGGTCCTGTACCTCTTGGTGAGACGAAAGTAGGCGTCTCAACAACTCAGGGCGCGGGGCTGAGGGAAGACACACTGCAGGAACCGGCACTCGGGCTGCCGTCGGTGTCATCGGGGGGAAGACATCAGTCCTGGCAGTGTCCCGGGTTGCCTAAACTCCACTACGCCGCTGCGTCCGTATCCTCCTGGTCCTCGACTCTCGGTAGGGATAGACTTGCTCTCTCCGTCAGCATCCATAGTCCTGGTTGATGATGATCAGTCAGGCCGGGAGTGGTGGCGTGTTTGGGGGTATAGTCTCTGACAGTACAATAAGTTAAGTAATAAGTACTGATGACGAGGTCGCTGTGCGACTGATACAGGATAACCTAGATGGGCCCTGGTGGCCCTTTGTTATCCTATTATTTATGTTATGTTATGTTATATGTTATGTTAATGTAGGGGAGGGAGATTTGTAAATGAAATAGTTGTAAATACACTTGGGAGGACAATAGGGCATGTACTAATGAAAGAGTGTTTTCATCTGCATCTGGGTTCAGGCGGTCCATCTTCAAGGCTTAGGAGGTTCCTAGGGAACCAGACATGTTGGTGTGGAGTTTCCTCGTGCAGAGCTTTCAGCGCCCGAAGCTGATCCCATCCTTCGTCTTCCATCTGTTGCCACAACTAGGTAGCCATCTCATGGAGGCGGACGTTGAGGACTGGTAGGTACGCGGTCTCGTGAAGCGACGCCGAGCTGGTAAAGTCGTTCCATTTGGTACCGAAGGCTAACCTAAAGGCGCTGTTCTGCACACTCTGTATAGTCTGCTGATCGCTGTCTTGGAGAGAGCATGCAAAAGAACAGGAGGATAGCATTTTCTTCACCAAAACTCAGAAGTACAGGCAAAACAAGTATATAAACTATATTAGTTAAAATGTCTTATTTATGTGTTTTTAAGTTTCTCTATGAAAAAAAAAAAATCTCGATTGAAAATTAAGTTATATTACATTGTTATGCTTCAAAACGATAAAATTGATGAAAACAAGCTTTTTTTTTTGCAACAAAACAAAGAAATGCAGGGAAAACATGATTACACACTATGTGCTTAAGGAACTGAAGTATGTGAAAAATAGGTTATTCTGGTGTTTTCCAGCATTGTATGCACAAAAAACTAAGAAATGAAGGCAAAACAATATATCTTATATAACGTCTTATTTATGTATTTTAAGGTCTTTTATAAAAAAAAACTATCTCGAATGAAAATTTTGTGTATTCAAGTCATTTTACATTATTATGCTTGAAAACGATAAAATTGATGAAAAAAAGCCAATATAGAGAACCCAAAGTAAAAGTAACAAGAACATGTTTATTATTTTAGTAGTTTTCAGCTTTTTTTGCACCAAAACACAGAAATGCAGGCAAAACGCATGATTACACACTATTTGTTTAAGGAACTGAAATATGTCAAAAATGCGATATTTTGGTGTTTTCCGGCATTTTATGTATCAAAATTCAGAAATGCATTGGAAACACTATATTTATAACGTTTTATTTATGTGTTTTTAAGATTTATGGAAAAAAAAAACTATCTTGATTGAAATTTTTGTATATACTTTTCATTTTACACTGTTATGTATCAAAACTATAAAATTGATGAAAATAAACAATATACCAAAGTAAAAGTAACAAAACTGTGTTATTTTAGTAGTTTTCAGCTATTTTTGCACTAAAACACAGAAATGCAGACAAAACGCATGATTACATGCTATTTGTTTAAGGAACTGAAATGTCAAAAATGGGTTTTTTTTTTTTTTTGTATTCCAGCATTTTATACACTAAAACTCAGAAATGCAGGCAAAATACTTTATTTGTTAAAACTTCATATTTTTGTGTTTTTAAGGTGTTTAATGAAAAAAAAAATTATCTCGTTTGAAAATTTTGTATATTCAAGTCATTTTACATTGGTATGCTTCTAAATGATAGAATTGATGAAAACAAGCCAATATAGAGAAACCAAAGTAAAAGTTAAGAATCGTGTTATTTTAGCAGCTTTCAGCTTTTTTTGCACCAAAACACAGAGATGCAGCCAAAACGCATGATTACACATTATTTGTTTAAGAAACTGAAATATGTAAAAAAAAATGGGTTATTTTGTTGTTTTCTGGAATTTTATGCACCAAAACCTCTGATATCCAGGCAAAACACTATATTTGTTAAACTGTCTTATTTATGTGTTTTTAAAGTGTTTTATGAAAAAAAAACTATCTCTATTGAAAGTTTTCTATTTTCTGGTCATTTTACATTCTTATTAGACGATGGAATTGTTGAAAACAAGGCAATATAAAGAAACCAAAGTAAAAGTAAGAAATCGTGTTATTTCAGTAGTTATCAGCTTCTTTAGCACCAAAACACAGAAATTCAGGAAAAACGCATGATTACGCACTATTTCTTTAAGGAACTGAAATATTTTTTTAAAAAATCGGTTATTTTGGTGTTTTCTAGCATTTTATGCATAAAAATTCAGAAATACAGGCAAAACACTATAGTTTATATAACGATTGAAAATTTTGTATATTGAAGTCATTTTACATTGTTAAGCTTAAAAATAATAAAATTGATGAAAACAAGCCAATATATAGAAACCAAAGTAAAAGGAACAAAAACATGCTATTTTAGTAGTTTTCAGGTATTTTTGCACCAAAACACAGAAAAGCAGGCAAAACGCATGATTACACACTGTTTTTTTAAGGAACTGAAATATTTAAAAAAAAAATGGGTTATTTTGGTGTTTCCCAGCATTTTATGTACAAAAATTCAGAGATGGAGGCAAAACACTATATCTTATATAACACTTGATATATTCAAGCGTGTTATTTATATCCTTTTTGTGTGTTTTATGAAAAAAAATATCTCAATTGAATATTTTTGTATATTCAAGTCAAAATGACTTGAATATACAAAAATATTCAATCGAGATATTTTTTTTTTCATAAAACACAAAAAAGATATAAATAACACGCTTGAATAAATCAATCACTGATATGCTTAAAAACGATAAAATTGATTTAAATAAACCAATATAGGGAAACCAAAGTAAAAGTAACAAATTGTGTTACTTTAGTAGTTTTTGGCGTTTTTATAACAAAACGCAGAAAAGTAGGCAAAGTGCATGATTACACACTAATTGTTTAAGGAACTGAAATATATCAATAATAGTTTATTTTGGTGTTTTCCAGCATTTTATACACCAAAACACAGAAATGCAGGCAAAACACTATATATGTTAAAACGTCTTATTTTTTTCTTTTTTACAGTAATTTTTTTCATGAAAAAAAAACTATCTCGATTGAAAATTTTATTTATTCAAGTCATTTTACATTGTTATGCTTCAAAACGATAAAATTGATGAAAACAAGCCAATATAGGAAAACCAAAGTAAAAGTAACAAAAACGTATTATTTTAGCAGTTTGCAGATTTTTTTTTTTTTAAGCAAAACACAGAAGTGCAGGCAAAACAAATTAATATATACTATTTATTTAAGAAAGTGAAATATGTGAAAAATGGATTACTTTGGTGTTTTTCCAGCATTTTATGCACCAAAACTCAGAAATGCAGACAAAGCACTACAATTGTTAAAACGAGTTTTTTTTTATGTTTTTTTAAGGTGTTTTATGATAAAGAGAAATCTATCTCGGTTGAAAATTTTGTATATTAAAGTCATTTTACATTGTTTTGCTTTAAAACGATAAAATTGTTAAAAGTAAGCCAATATAGAGAAACCAAAGTGAAAGTAAGAAAAACGTGTTATTTTAGTATTTTTTAGCGTTTTTTGCACCAAAAAACAGAAATGCAGGCAAAACACATGATTACACACTATTTGTTTAAGGAACTGAAATATGTGAAAAATAAGTAATTTTGGTGTGTCGTGATCCGAGCTGTTGCACGACGTTGCACAAATTCTCTAGCTACTGGCTATAAATAGTCAAAGATTTTTTCTATCTTTGATTAACAATAATAATATCTATATATAAGATGTTCGATACGGCGCAGACAATTAACAATCACAACTCCTTCTGTTGTCTTCTCCACTGCAATTACTACAATTTCCCTTTTTT
Source organism: Portunus trituberculatus (assembly GCF_017591435.1). Classification (NCBI taxonomy): domain Eukaryota; kingdom Metazoa; phylum Arthropoda; class Malacostraca; order Decapoda; family Portunidae; genus Portunus; species Portunus trituberculatus. The sequence continues at coordinate 422,771 of NW_025541564.1, read as the reverse complement.
TCGCCCCTCCAACTGCTTACTCTGTATAAGGGCCTTATCCGTCCCTGTATGGAGTACTCTTCGCATGTTTGGGGGGTTCCAGTCACACAGCTTTGCTTGATAGGGTGGAATCGAAAGCTCTTCGTCTCATCAACTCCCCTTCTCTCACTAACTGTCTTCAGCCTCTTTCTCACCGCCGAAATGTTGCATCCCTTTCTATAAGCTTTCTACTATTCCCTTTATTATCCAGCTCCAAAAATTTATAAAACAAAAAAGGCTGACTGGGATGTATTTCACCGGAAATTAGATTCACAAATTAATATTACTAATCGTGAAGGAATTAATGTGAATGAAGTAGAGATTGCAATTACAGATTGGATTAATATAGTAAAAAGTGCAATGGATACCGCTATTCCTAAGACTTCTTATCAATTTATTTGTCAGTTACAAACTACAACTGAGATAAAAAATCTAGAATCACAGTTTAGAATTTTAAATCATAATGCTACTAGACAAGGCTGAACTCTACAGAGATATAGAGAATATGTAAGAATAAAAACAGAACTAAAAGATAAATGCAAAGAAACTTATAATAAAACTTGGGAGGACAAAATAAAATGTATCTCGAAGAATTACAAAAATAGCAAACAATTCTGGAATCAAATAAAAGTACTGAAAGGAAAAAAACTAACTATATGAAAGACACAAAAGGAAAAAAATATTATACAGATCAAGAAAAATGTAATCTAATGGAAGACACTTGGAAAAATGTTTTTAGGATTACTGAGGAGGAAGACAACAATTTTGATAGACAACACTCTGACTATGTTGATGGCTATATTAATGTAAATTATGACCGAATTCATTCATATCCTATAGTTGACTTTAATAGATTAAACACCTGAATTTATCACACCAGAGAAATCACTTTAGATGAAATAAAAACGTATATTAGAAGGTCAAAAAAGAAAGCACCTGGTTTTACAAAGATTCAAATATTACAAAACTGTACTGAAAATACCTTAGAACAATTAAAAAATATATACAATGCTTGCTTGTCAATTGATTATTTTCCTACCGTTTTTAAAGAAGCAATAATTAAATTTATACCTAAAAAAGATAAAAATCCTTTAATTCCAATAAACTATCGTCCTATTTCACTGCTCGAAGTGCCTGGAAAATTTTTTGAAAGATTAATACAAACGAGACTGAATACTTTCCTATCTGAGAATAATATAATAAAAGAAAGACAACATGGTTTCAGGACGTACAAAGGAACCAATACCAATAACAACAACATATGAGACTATTGCCTTAGCGGATAAAAAAAAAACAGGTTTATTTAGTTTTAAGAGACGTTGCTAAAGCGTTTGATAAAGTGTGGCATAATGGCCTTAAATATAAGATTCTAAGATTAGGACTTCCTGACATTTAGGAAAGAATTTTGTGTATATTTTTGGATAATAGGAAAGCCAAAATTTGCATAGGTAACAAATACAGTAACCAAATAAGTTTATTGAGTGGAGTCCCGCAAGGCAGAGTTTTGTCTCCTTCATTATATACACTTTATACTAATGATATTCCTCTACTTGAACATGGTTGCATGGATACTCTCTCTCTCTCTCTCTCTCTCTCTCTCTCTCTCTCTCTCTTTTTATTTAAACTTAATGCACATAACATACATATTTTACACGTAAGTATGTTTACAGTTGGAGCTGAGTTCGTGAGCTAAGAGCGTGCACTGGCATGTGACGCTCATTCTAAATCTGCTCCCGGGGACGGCATTGTGAGCGAGGGTGTCATAAAACTGTCACTGTCAGTTGCGCACCTCCTCGCCACTGATCAGCACTGTCATGTCAGGCACACGCACATCCCACGTCACTGTGTTTCACTGTCACTGTCAGGTATACTATTTTCCTCCACTGTCACTGTCAGGTGGATTGCAGGCTGGTGGACACTGCCATTTTATCACCTGTCACTGTCACTATCAGGCGGATGTGTCCGTAACCAGGCGTGGGCAGCACACTTCACTTGCTGGGTGGACATGCTGGAGACGTCCATTACTGAGGTGAAGGCGTTCCACAACACCGCGGTGTCGTGGGAGAAGACGCGCTGACACCTCACAGAATGGCACCTCGGCACCTCGAGGAGGGTGTCGGACACTACCGCTCTCGTAGTACGTTCACTCCTCCTCCAGGGTATCCGTAGAGCCGTGAGGTGAGGTATTTGCTGCACCTGGGCTTTGTGCAGCACAGTAAGGGCCCCAACACGTCTTCGGTGCTCCAAGCTGTCCAGCACGTTGATAGGGGCTTCTTGGTGAGGGTCTGGGTGCTGTCGCTGCTGTCTCTGCTGCCCCTGATGCCGCTGTCGCTGTAGCTCAGCTTGGGGCTGCTGTCCCAGGCCACCGGCATCGCGAAGGAGGCGCTCGGCTCGCCGCTTCACCTTGTCCAGCAGGGAGAGGTGGGACTGGGCACTGCACATCCAGCTGAGGGGCTGTACTCCATGATGGGCCTCACCTGCGCTCGGGGCCAAGGATCGAGCCCTGTGGAACGGAGGCCTCCACTGGGTGTGTGGTTGACGTGCACCCTCCCAACACTACTCTCAGACTCCGGCCTTGTAGGTAGCTGGAGAACAGCTCTAGCAGTTGTCCTGTGATGCCGAACTGTTCGAGCTTGGCCAGGAGTCCTTTGTGCCAAACTCTGTCAAAAGCCCCAGCAATGTCAAGGGCAATGACGAGGGTGGGGCGGCCGGCGTCGAGGGCGTCATGCCAGGCTTGTGTGAGGAGGAGAAGCATGTCGGAGGCGGAACGTCTCTTTCTAAATCCATATTGGCGTGGAGAGATGAGGTGACGCTCCTC